>NC_137063.1:2503312-2518312 GCF_032717465.1 Coenobita brevimanus | reverse complement strand
CATCCATTCTAAGCGAACGACATCTAAACACTTTTTTCATTCCTCCCAGCACCTTTCCTACTTCATTTATTCTAAACTTCACTTCTGCATCTATTCTTCCATCCACAGCAACATGTGTCCCTAGATATTTAAAACACTCTACCTCCTCAAGCAACTCGCCATTCAAAACTATATTCATCACCCTACCATCTACCAACCTCGTACACTTCATCACTTTACTCTTATTCTCATTTACTTTCAATTTCCTCCTTTCACACACCCTTCCAAACTCCTCTACCAACTGTCTCAATCTCTTCTCTGAATCAGCCACCAGTGCAGTATCATCTGCAAACAGCAGCTGCTTCAGATTCCACTCTCCACCATCAACATTCACCAGACTCAGACCTCCACCTAAAACTCTTGCATTCACCTCCCTTACAACACCATCCATGTAAATATTAAACAACCATGGCGACATCACACATCCCTGTCGCAGCCCCACTCTCACGGGAAACCAATCACTCACAGCATTTCCCACTCTTACACACGCTCTACTATTTACATAAAAACTTTTCACCCCTTTTAGTAACCTACCATTAAGTCCATATAATCTTAAAACAGTCCACAAAGCCTCCCTCTTCGATACACTTACGTTTATTCGTCCTACTGCTTTCTGAGTCATACCTTCTTCTCATCTTAATTTTCTCGTTGTCAGATCAACACTTATTTGTCAGATGAGTACGATTTTATTCAGCCGAGAGTGTGTCGACGCGGCCTGGGTGTTACTGTAATTCCCTGATATTTGAATGCACTCGAGATAAACGATTTTGAATTTGGCGCTCTGTTATCTTGTCTTTTTGTTTTTTTGAGGCAATAATTTTGTGGGTTTCTGGTCTTTGGTTCCTTCTTCCTCGCAATTAAAAAAAGAAAAATCGGATTTCTCGCGTGTTTTCCCGTAGAACGTGACTTTCAAACGTAAACAAAGGCGGCCCGCGAAACCAGCCCGTGAGGCATCTCTTATGGAATCAAAATAAAGCCGTCGTTCACAGTTGCTAAGTATTATGTATATTTGTTGGAATTTAAATCATTGCAGCTATGATAATGATTTCAAAACTACTGATGCGGGAACTTCAGGGCTCGTGGGTTAGTCTGCGGAGTGGTGTGGTGCAGGAGGGTGATTATGTGTGGTGAGGTGTGACAGGATGTGGGGTGTGACATGGTGTGGTGGGGTGTGAGAGGATGGTGTGGTGTGGTGGGGTATGAGAGGATGATGTGGTGTGACTTGGTCTGGTGTGGTGTGAGTGGATGATGTGTAGTGTGGCGTGGTGTGGTGGGGTGTGAGGGGATGATGTGGTGTGGCATGGTGTGGTGAGGTGTGTGAGGATGATGTGATGTGATGTGGCATGGTGTGGTGGGGTGTGGCATGGTGTGGTGAAGTGTGTGACGATGATGTGGTGTGGTGTGGCATGGTGTGGTGTGGTGTGAGAGGATGATGTGGTGTGGTGTGGCATGGCATGGTGTGGTGTGGTGTGGCATGGCATGGTGTGGTGTGGTGTGGCATGGTGTGGTGTGGTGTGGCATGGCATGGTGTGGTGTGGCATGGCATGGTGTGGTGTGGTGTGGCATGGCATGGTGTGGTGTGGTGTGGCATGGTGTGGTGTGGCATGGCATGGTGTGGTGTGGTGTGGTGTGGCATGATGTGAGGAACTAAAACACTTTGCGTCCGAAAATCGTTAGTGAGGGACAGACGGACGGAGCCGCACCAAGAAACACCCTTATCTTTACATGTCACAAGGTGGAAATAAACATCCTTTCAGTTGTAATGATTGTAAATATAGTGAACTGTATTTTCTTGACTCTACACCTCTTCCTTGGCGATTTAGTTTACATAACACACCGAGCTGCTGTCCTGGATGTCAGTTATGTTTATTTTTTTATTACTATTATAATTTTTTTTTAGTATGGATGTTTCGGCACTCAGGTGGCAGCGAGTACACTCACAAAAAGCTGACCTAATATCAGTAAGGTTTATACAACACCATTTGCATTATTTAACTTTATTTATTTAACTATACATGTTGTGAGAGCGGGGAAAAGCAGTGCAGTACAATCCCACCCGCAGCGGACGTAAAAGAAGCGCAGTACTACTTTGTTCTTCACGTGATTTTCGCATATTCGTATCCTGTCGAGAATCCCTACATAAACTACACAAACTCACTCAGATGTAGAGCCACTGCAAAAATTCCCACATGCATTTTTTTCACCCTATTTTCAAAAGCCTTCCACACGTACTGTATACCTATGCCTGAGCACTGGGTGGGGGCGACTCACTTCCCTGACGAAAGAAAACTGTATTCCTCCGCCTATGGATCAGCTTCCCTTCATTACCCGTATAGCATGATTTCAACGTGTACTGACCGGTTGTTACAGCAAATACATAACACGGACACAGCTTGTATCAATAAAACAAGGTACCAGGGTGCAATATGTAAAATAAAACGAAAAAGGAAGAGGTGTTGCGAAATCTAACAGCCAGCCAGACTACGGGCGGCTGTCTTAACCCTCACAAAGGGGATACGGGCACCTATATTGTTGTGATGGTGGTGAAGGTGTTGTGTTACACCCTGCAGGCCACGGATGTCAACAGTGGTGTGGTGTGATATGGTGAGGTGTGGTGCACTGATGACCATCCCTCCTTATTCTGCCTCCACCCTCGTCTCTTCCACACTCTACCCCATATTCTCTTCGGTTAAGGAGGCTCCTCAGCCCCTCCTCTTTACCGGTTTATTTCTATATCTGGTACGTCCATACATATTTTTGTATGCTATATATGTAGTGTGTATCGATATGAAGAAGTATATATAAGCAAAATAGTTGAGAATAAGGTATAATAAGCAAAATACGTCACTGAGGAAGAGGCACTAGAGAGCGAATGTAACCCTGCTTTAAATTACAGAACAGGAAGTCCCGCGTCAACACAGGGGAGCTGCTACATTACCAGCATCAGCCATGATATTAGGTAGGTGCTATGTTTTTGCATGAATTTAATGGTGAAGTTCATTTAATTTCTACTTGTCATGCACTTGAGTTTCGGGAAGGTCTGGCTAAAACAGTAAAATCAGTGTGTATTGCATGAAAGTCACGAGAATCGAATGCATATAGACAGTACAAAATTAAGCACACGAATTAGACTACATGGGGATTACTGAAAACAAAAATGTAAAAAGTGAGTCAGGTGAAGTTAAGGTACCTCTGGACCTGTCTTGACTTTAGCTCTGATTCTTTTTAGTATGTCTTCTCCATTTTGACTTTCTGCTCCCGCCCGAACTAGATTTCCAGCCGAATGTCAAGATGAAGCCTAATTAACTCTTTCAGCGCGAACACATCTTCACTTTCTTCTTGCTGCCACCAAAAGATTAATTTCAAAGGTTAAATATAAGCTTCACTAAACCACTTGACTCTTTGTGGGTTTTCCTGACAATATTATTGTCTGATGGCGAATTACAAGCGCGGGTGTTTCAATTCTAACCTAACGTCACTGCTCCTGTAGGTATCAGTGCTTGGTTGCTGTGGGTGACCTGTGTAGTGTCGTGCGTATCTGCCCATCACCACCACGACGCCCACCTCACCCTCCACGGCGTGTTCTACCCCCACCACAGCCACAGCCACAGCCCCGTACCGGCACTGCTAAGGACCCGACGCACACCCAACGCCACCCACACCCCCTCCGTCACTCCCGCCGTACCTCCCTTCGGCGTCCCGGCCACCTGCGTCTGCTACCCGTCAGTCACCAAGCTGCCTGACGGTTTCGCTGACGCCCTCACCAACTCGACCAAGGATGCAAAAGGGCAAGTCACTTAAGCCTGTGTTTATAGTCATACTCAGGAGGCTCCGTAGCACCTCTTCCTTGCCGATTTATTTTTCCATCTAGTTTTATTTATTTTCCATTTATTTTCCATCTCTTTTCCTTACCATTCTCTTGTAATAGCGCTTCCCTACAAAGCCACTGGGCAGTATTTTTTGTTGCGGGAATGGTTCAGTCTGCTGGTGTGGGCGTGGGTGTGGCAGTGGGATCAGGAAATGAGGACATGATGCAGGACAGGCAGGGCGCTGAGAGAGCCGTCCCCGCAACACACGAGAAACTGCCAGAAACGTAAAAATAAATCGATCAGGAAGAGGTGTTTGGGAACTTCTTTAACCGACAGGGATAAGGTCTTCAAAGTTCACCATATTATTTTCACCTCTTGCTGGCCATCTGTTTCTCCAGCTGTCTCTTAAACTCTCCATTACTCCATATTATTTCCACTGCAAGACCAGACCTCGGAGGGAGAGTGATGGCCCGAAATAACCCTTCCCTTTGTTGGCGAAGTTGAAATAGGGGAAGGGGGTTTGTAGGAAAGGCGAAAGTGGATGTTGAATTGGCTTTGTTTATGCATGGTGTCATTATTATTATTATTATTATTATTATTATTATTATTATCATCATCATCATCATCATCATTATCATAATCATCATCATCATCATTATTATTATTATTATTATTATTATTATTATAATCTCAGTTGCTGTCAGTGGAGAAAATTTACCTTTCACTCCTATTTGTCTGTCCACTGCACTACAGAACCATTAATTGGAGGGGTATGATGAAAACTGTAGGGGTGATGCTGCTGAGATATATACAAATAGGAAGAAGTACACTACAGTAGATGGCAATTACATAGTAGCAACTTTTGATATTAGCGTAGTGTGGAGTTGTGGTTGTGGTTGTGGTGGTCCCAGGCTCTTATGAACGTGAACCCGGTGGACTGCAGGCTGAAGTGGTGTGTATCGTACTGACGTCCTTTCTAACTGCATCTGTGTTTTCTCTCTCGGGACGGGTAGGAGTAAGAGCCGTATTCTTGTCCACTTAACACGTCTTCCTTACCATGTTATTATCACAGAAAAGAAGGATTACACACACGAACGTTATATTTGGTTTATTTAACGTCCAAGTGTACACATTGCAGCGTCATTGATAGACATACGAGTAGCGGTAGTTTGACACCACAACACGGATGTCCCAACTCGGTAGATAAGCGATGTAAACAAAACTCTCTGGCGCGACATCGACTTCCACCACACCACCATTCTGTAGTACTTGATGAAGGTGATTGTATGGCTTGACCTGGCCTGCTCTTTGATGAGTTTTGGGCTATTGTGAATGCTATACATAACAACTATAGTCCTCTTACCTTAACTTGGTCTAGATTATCGTCCTGTGCAGCATATTTCACAGCTCAGTGGCTGAAAGTCGATGTTTTGGCTCAACCCTCCTTCAGTAGCACTATTTCATTACTGACACCATATTTCAGTGCTAATCTATTATTACAACTAGGTATTCAAGATGGAGAGACGGTAATTAGGCCAAGTTAAGGTGAAAAGAGTATAGCTATCCAGATCCTTTTCCCGTAGGTCGAAGGGCAAGTTGAAGGTGAGGTCTGGCAGCGAGAGTGAGAGCACAGCGGAGGTCAACATCGAGGCGCCCACAGTCCTGCAAGTGTTCAACGACGATTCCGAAAAACCCGTCACCTCCACCTTCCCGTAGACACTCTTCTTGCCGAGGTGAACTTGGGAGGGATGTTTGGCAGTGAAGGTTGCGTCCACACCACATACATGCTGACGCGGGCGGGTGTGGGTGGAAGTCTGGCATCACTGAAACCCATACGAGTGAGGGAGAGAACGTCTATTGGTTAGCAATTAACTCCCGCCCGCACCCGCCAACCAGTAAGCATTTGGTATGGACGCGCCAAAGGTTTACTGTATGCTATATCGAACTTTAGTTGCAAAATTTATCTTCTAAATATAATACCCTAAAGATGGCAAAAAATATAACAAAAATGACGACTCCTGGCTGTAGGAATGAACGATTGGTGTTGCTGGTCCTTTGAACTGGAAGGAAACAGTGCCACATTTTCAATTTTTTTTTTTTTCACTATATATACCCAGATATCAACATATTTTAGTGTGCTGATCGAGTGCATTATTGGCCCGTATTCTCGATGTGTAAGGAGGCTCCCTAGCACCTTTTCCTTAGCGACTTATTTTCCTTACCATTTATTAATATCCTCATCTTTGCTTCTTATATCTTTTTAATGTCGATATGTATACATTGCTTGAATAACACTATCTATCTATCTATCTATCTATAGCCCGACACCCTAATCCCGCAAAGGGTGGCCGCAGACAAAACTCCTCCAAGTCGCTGTCACCCACCAATTAACTGCCCTTTCCCCAACTCACTCCCCCCTCCCTCATATACAGAAGAATATTTTATCGAAGCAGAATCAGAAATAAACCAGTAAGGAAGATGTGTCTGTAAGCTTCCTAATCGTTCGAGAATCCCCCCCCCCCCACCTTGTCCGTTACCGCTACCAACGTCAAAGTCCTTCTACATCTGTATTTAAATCTAGTGTTTGTTTTGTCTCATAGGCAGACGAAAAAGGTTAAATTCGAGTGCTGAAGAAAGAGATGGGGATTTTTATTTTCCAAGGAAGAAGGAACCAAAGGCCAGGAGTCCGCAAACCGTTCCTTCCAAGAAAAACAAAAACAATGCAACAGAGAGCCAAATTCAAGATCCGTTCATTTCGAGATGCCTGGACACTGCGTTTGAAAGACTAGAGATCATAGGAAGTAGGAAATACAGACAGAGGGAGACAGTTCCAGAGTTGACCTGTTGCATAAATGAAGGGTGGAGAGTACCGTAAATACGATGCGTGCAATTGATTCTGTTTTGCTTGCAGTTCAAATCCGTAACAGAATTTTTATGAATGAAGGACGCCTGTAATCTAGTGTATGGATTTTTTTTCTTATTTATTTTTCGTTCCTCTGTTCATCGTCTGTTTAAAAAAAAATGTAGATAAGAGCAGAGTGATGGTAGTTGTGAGGGAAGGTGGCTCAGATTGATGTTAATGGAGAGAGACTTGAGTTGATGAGAGTGTAAATACCTGGTTGCAGTAACAGAGACAAAGGTGCAAAGGATGTGGAATGTAGAGCGACACAAGGAAGAGATGAAGGTGCAAAGGGTGTGGAATGTAGAGTGACACAAAGAAGGGAAGAGATGAAGGTGCAAAGATGTGGAATGTAGAGTGACACAGGGAAGGGAAGAGATGAGGGTGCAAAGGATGTGGAATGTGGAGCGACACAGGGAAGGAGAGTGGCTGGTGCTATGAAGGCGTTGATACTAAACGGAGCTCTGAGTGTGGCGGCTGCAAGAGAATAACATGAAGGTGTATTAGTGCTTACATTATCGGTGCTGGACTTTGATACGGCAGGAGAGCGAAGAATTTTGACTAAGAGTAGGGAAATGGGATTACTGAGGAAGGTAAGAGGAGTGCGTAGATTGGATAGGATGAAAGATGTGGGAGAAGGAAGAATGTTGATGGTGGTAGCTAATTATGCTTAGATGGTATGGTGATAGGTGGAAATGGGGTGGTGAAAAAGGGACGTGTGGGTGAGTTTGAACGTGGGAGATGTGACAGGGCTTGGTGGATGGATATGGTAAATGAGTGTTATAAAAGCGAAGTAGGGAAGTTTATGAAGCAAGGGAGAGGACAGGATCGAATTGGTTGATGGATTTTGTATGGAGGAGCATGTAACAAGGATCTGCAACTGCTTTTAAAATTTATAGCTGGCGAAATAACTCTCTCTGGCAAGCGTATGTCAGTAAAGAAAAGTACCAACAAAATATGCGCAGATGATAAGGCCTGCGAAGTGGCGTCAGTATTCCGGGAGTTTGAATATATGAATGCATCTCGATCCCATTTCGCTGGCAAAATGTTGACAATTCTCCCTCTTTCGTAGTTTCTCTTACCTCTATCGTGTTTTATTTTGATTATCCGTTATTATCTGCTAATCTAACACTCTTTAAGGTAGAATAACATGGCCTCATCCTAATGTTTATGTTACTTATACTCACAAGACACCTAAAAGGATTCTCGCTCACATCCAACACCCAACAAAAGGATGTGGATGCTCTTACGTTGACTGTATCCGTGTGTGTGATCTCATTCCATACTGAGGTGGGAATAAAGATGAGGATTATTATTATTTTCACTCTGATCACGATTAGGGAATTATGGAAAATACTGGGTGGGCCAAGAGTTACTTTAATATTATTCTATTAAGTTATATTTCAACTAAATAAAGTGTACATCAAGTCAATTAATAATCAAGTTAAATGTTCAAAATGACCTTCTTCCCCTAAACAGAACTGGTACCTCTCAGACACCATGTGGCAAATTATTCTTCTCAACTCATGATCATTTTTTCCAGTTGTCTAATTCTGCATTAATTATTTCTTTCGGTTCTTGAAGAGTTCTAGGCTTTGGCTTGTAAAATATCTCTCTGATCATCCAAACTGCGTAGTCACATGGCGTTAGGTCAGGTCACCTTGGAGGTCCGCCCAACAGTACCTCTTCTTCCAACCCATGTGTCCAAAGGGTTACCGAAAAATTATCATACAATCCTACCATAGTGAGAAGGTGCACCATCTTGCCTCTGAATTAATTTGGAAGCTAAAATATAACTGTTTTAGCTGTAATATAACTGTTTTAGCTGTAATATAACTGTTTTAGCTGTAATATAACTGTTTTAATCAAATAATATTGTGATAAAGTAATTTTTGCCGACCCCGTACATTCTTGTAAATATTAACCCCTTCGTTGTGATGACTTATTTTTCATTTTATTCAGGCTACCAAGAAACGATTTATAGGAAGGAGTTCTGGTAGTGGTGGGGTTCGTGAAGCCTGTAAACAGTTCAAAAGTCGCTCCCAGACTTACTAAAACTCGCCTGGCAACGGAAAGAATTAAGTTGAAATGACATCCTGAGCGTTGCCGAATAAGTGAAATCTTCCGACGTTAGCTTATGCGCACTACAAAGTTCATATTTTACCTTTGTCTATAATTTTTTCATGCCTTGTTGAGAAATGAGCTGTAGTTATATTTAGCGTAATTCTATGAGCTGTATGCTTGATGGCAGAAGAGACCACGCAGCACTTGTTCCTCAGCGATTTATTTTGTTTTTTTCACTCTAATATTCTCTTACATCAGATTTATATGATTTTAACGTCGAAGTAGTTTCCATCAGTGCCTTTAAAAAGAGGATTTTAAGACATAAACGGTAAAATGAGTCGCCGAGGAAAGGGTGTGACGAAACCTCCCAAGTCGCGAGAATACGGACCCATAAGAAACTCCGAACGCGGGAAAAACATCGTCGTAAGTGTTATAAAACCCAGGCCAAATGTTAAGAAATGCCGTCGTTCAGAATTTAAAATGCTGTGGTTTTATACATTGTTGATAGGCACCATTCTGAGCCCGGGCAACACTCCGATTCTGTTATTTCATCGGCGTCATATTTGAATCGCTAGGCTGTATTTGGCGCCGTTTTTGTCTTTAGGAGGTTTTGTTACAACTCTTTCTCGGCGATTTATTCTGCCCTTTTCCTTCGAATATTCTCTCTCTCTCTCTCTCTCTCTCTCTCTCTCTCTCTCTCTCTCTCTCTCTCTCTTTCATTGCAAAATATAAATACTAAACCGATTTATGTTACGTGCAGGAGACTGCTAGGGTTTAATATGCAAAATAATTCGCAAAGGAAGAAGTGCCACGGTCTCCCATACCAGTGAGAATATAGGTGCATTGTTGAGCAGTGAAATTTAGACGTTTTATTATTATTAGTAGTAGTAGTAGTAGTAGTATTGGTAGTAGGTGGGGACGCTCATCATCCACTCACTCAATGTAGTGTTGCCTTATTCTCTACACTGAATGACAAGCCGAATGGTTTCGTGTAACCCAGGAAACCATTTACTACGCTGGGTGGTAACCATATAACCGAATTATGACGCCTGGTGGTTTAGTGGGTAATTAAGGTGCCAGTCGGATTGAGTCTGTGCAGGTTTATATCCAAGGGATGGTTGGGGTTTATTGTTCACGTAATGCCACTCAGGGATGAATGAGGCTGGTCACTCACATCTTAAATGTCATGACCAACTTGCCTAGCCCCGGACTCCTACACTCCTCATGGGGCAACACTGGATTAGATTATATTATTATTATTATTATTATTATTATTATTATTATTATTATTATTATCATCATCATCATCATCATCATTATGGTCCTTATTCGAATCATAGTCTCACAGGAAATATGTATGGAGGGAAATTCAAATACCCGCTGATCACCCCTGCTACTTAGATCATACTTGTGTTTATATATAGATTTTTGTTTTTTATTTTAAAGCAATATATAGATACGTTTTATATGGTGGTTCATGTTAATCAGATCACTATTAAAAAGAAAAGCAGTTATGACAATACGCCATATTCAAATCCTTCGTAGGCTACACAGACATTATTATTATTATTATTATTATTATTATTATTATTATTATTATTATTATGCTCACTATACACACTCTGATATATTATTTTCGTTCTGTAAAAATGCATCATTTCATCACGTACACTCAGATGTTCCGATTTCGTTGTGTTCAAATGCTTTACTTTACAATACAATTCGTAACGGTAATATTTTCGTTAGGTTTGAATGCTCCAATTACTGTATATCATTTTCACTGTTCAAATGCCACTCACATTCGTATATTATTTTCGTTGTGTTGAAATGATTTATCATACTGTAATAATTAGCAGGCTTAGGAGACGCAGTATGTACGGATGGCGCCGACACCCTATTAGTCTTCACATAGACATCCGTATATCCCATAGAGGTTAAAAAATATATATGTAAGGAAGAAGGAACCAAAGGCTAGGTTCAAGGATTTTCCACTACCCAAAATCGCGCCCCCAAAGTAACAAACAGAATTCTGAAGTCGTTTTGTTCGTAATGGAAGCTCCGATGATTTCTGCACACCTTCCGTTCTTCTTTCTTACGATCGCCTACCTCTAACATGGCGAAACTGATGACCATGGTGTTCTCGGAGACGGGTTTTATTCTCTAGCGGCTCTGGTCCTTGCTAGATAGTCTCCATGTCCTCCTAGATGCAATAAATATAAAAGGTTTTGAAGTTCCATGTTGTTAAGAGGTGGTGAAAACTGGCGGGTCATTTCCGTAGACCTTTTTCTGTAAGTAAATTGTGGTTTTGGGGAATTCAAACTTGCTAAGACGAATTGCGAGGTATATAAAAAGAAAGATACAGTAAAATTGAACCTATGAAAGATTGAGAATGCTCGCTGTATGTGGGGTGACACCTACACGCCCAATACAGGTAGACTTAAAACGCAAAATTCTTAACTACGAAACAGGGAAGTTGTGCAAAAGAGAGAGAAAGAGAGAGAGAAGTTTATATATGTATGTATCTGTCTATATATCAATCTGTCTGTCTATCTATCTATCTATCTATCAGGGAGGATTTAATAACACCATCTAATCCACTTCCTACTTTATTTTTTAACAGTAAGTGCCATTAGGGTGTAGCAATTATTTAAGCCTCTATGCACTTAAATAGAAAAGTGTGATGATCGTAGTATACTTATGTTTCCATCGTACTACAGATGAAGGTATGCAGTAGTAGTAGTAATAGTGGTAGTAAAAGTAGCAGTAGTAGTAGTAGTAGTAAAAATACTACTACTACTACTACTACCACTACTACTACTACTACTACTACTATTACTACTACTACTACTAATAATAATAATAACATTGATGGTAATATGTGTGTGTGTGTGTGTGTGTGTGTGTGTGTTATTGTAGTAGTGTTCAAATATTACACACACACACACACACACACACACACACACACACACACACATTCCTTTGCTTTACGTATTATTTCCACATTTTTTGGCGGCACCACTCTTGCATCACAAACTGTTATTCCAACCTGTCATTGTAGCTGACGCGCGGTATGTGGCCCAGTGTAGGGGCGGGGGCGGGGCGAGGGGGCGAGGGGAGGGCCTATGGGGACGGGGGGAGGGGCTAGAGGGCGGGGGGAGGGGTTTATGGGACAGGGGGAGGGCCTATGGGGACGGGGGGAGGGGAGTAGGGGTGGAGGGAGGGGTCTAGGAGGCAGGGAGATGGGGATAGAGGGCAGGGGGAGAGGCTATGGGGACGGGGGGAGGGGCTAGGGGGCGGGGGGAGGGGCTAGGGGGCAAGGGGAGGGCTTATGGGGACGAGGGGAGGGGCATAGGGGTAGAGGGGGTATATAAGAGGTTGGGGAAAGGAGAAGGGGAAGGAGGACTTTGAAGGGGAAGGAGGAGGAGTAGGAGGGGAAGGAGGAGTGGGAGAGAGAAAAATCTGGACAGGGGAAGGGGATGGGGTGGGAGAAAGGGAGAGGAAGGGCAAAGAGGAGAGGAAGGGGAAGGGGGGGAGCAAAGGGGGGCCAGAAAGGTCATTTGGGAGAGACCTACCCCTTGGCCACCGACTCTTTCCCTCCAGTGACTCTCTCTCCCTCTCTTCGGTTACCGCCTTCAGTCCGGTTCGCTCCCTGGCTTTGTGTGGCTGTGACTGTGATGGCTGGTGAGTCCAGGCCGGGGTTCGTATGCGCGGCCGTTAAAGATGCTCCCTAACACCTCTTCCTGCGCGATTTATCTTGCTTGTTAATCGTACTCTTGTATTTTGTGTGATATAATTTCTAAGCGATTTATTTTGCTTATTAATCGAACATTTGTATTTTGCGTGATATAATTTCTATGCGATTTATTTTCCTTGTTACACCTTACTCCCCTGTTCTGTGTTATATAAATCCTTTCAATAGGCCCATATCCTTGTCCGTTTTGGAAGCTCCCTAACACCTCTTCCTATGCGATTTATTTTGCCTATTAATCGAACTCTTGTATTATGTGTGATATAAATTCTAAGTGATTTATTTTGCTTATTCGATTAAGGAACCTCCCTAACACCTTTTCCCAAGCGATTTATTTTGTTTATCACACCTTACTGTCCTGTTCTGTGTTACGTAAATCCCTCCAATAGGCCTGCATTCTTGTCGATTCGGGAAGCTTCCTAACACCTTTTCCTAAGCGATTTATTTTGCTTATCACACCTTACTGCCCAATTCCGTGTTAGATAAACCCTTCCAATAACGCCATACTCTGCACAAATAACATAGACAAGGATATTAACTAGCCATATCAAAAAATAAATCGCTAAGGAAGAGGTGTTAGGGAGCCTCCTTACCCGACGAGAATTAGGGCTCTAGAATTTTCGAGTCTTTAATAGCCTGTTTTAATCCATCCAATTCGTTTGTGTGTGTGTGTGTGTGTGTGTGTGTTAGTATATTCAGACGATTATATGCAGGAGGGATTTTTTGGACATGAGGGGTTAGATGCCGCCTTCATAAACCCTCCCAGTCCAAGCTCCCAAACACCTCTTCCTTAGCGATTAATTTTTGGATGTGGCTGGTTAATATCCCTTCGTACGTTAGTTATGCAGAGTATGGCGATATTGGAGGGATTTATGTAACACAGAGGAGGACAGCGAGGTGTAACAAGCAAAATAAATCGCTCATGAAAAGGTGTTAGGGAGCCTCCTGGACCGACGAAAATACGACCTAAATCAGTAAAAATACGTAACGGGACTGCAAGAGTAAACAACGTCGCCATGGTAACGCTTTCCTTGTTAACTATATTTTCGCTACTAACATAAATTTGAGTTCTAAGTGAAGATTTTTTGTGGCCCAAATATTAATGGATTTTTAAAGCTCTTCATTACGTCTTTCCAAATTAATCTACAGCATAATACGGATATAAATGGTATAGACATTTTAAAACGCTGATGCATTCCCGCTAGCCAAGAATAGCGGTTAGCGGACCATGCAAAGTTAAGCGGATCATCTGTTTTTATTTGTTTATTATTGAGCGGATCGTCTGTTTTATTTATTATTATTATTATCATTATTATTATTATTATTATTATTATTATGTATTTATTTAGGGTAAGGATGTTTAATATAGTGAAGAATTTTGAGAGAAGCGCTCCTAGCAAAAAAAAATTCGAGCCCCAGAGTTCCATGGATGCCAAAATGAGCAAATTTTTCACGAGTGGATCTAGCCATCCTTTTAATTCTATGATTTTTTTTTTTTTTAAATTCTTGTTGCTTCCAGACGATTTCGGTTGATTTAGGAAACATTTGTGGTGTGTTACGTAGGAGTGCTGCGCCTCAGGGAACTGGGCTGTTACGCTAAATAATAATAATAATAATAATAATAATAATAATAATAACAATAATGATAATAATAATAATAATAATAAGCAAAATCATCATCATCATCATCATCATAATAATAATATTAATAATAATAATTATAATCCATCCATCCATCATCCAATCCTATGTTGCCCCATGAGAAGCGTAGGAGCCCCGGGCTAGGCAATGTGGTCCTGACATTTACGATGAGAGTGACCAGCCTCACTCATCCCTCAGTGGCATTACGTGAGCAATAAACTCCAGCCACCCCTTGGATATAAACCTTCACCGGCTCTATCCGATTGGAGCGCCTTAATTACCCACTAAACCACCAGGCTCCATAATTTGGTTATATGGTTACCACCCAGCGTAGTAAATGGAATTATATGTATGCGTTTAACCCCCCTCATGACCGGGACAGTTCTAGTATTTTATTCCAGCTAATACCAGACGATTTTCTTCAGCTGAGTGTGGGCCGTGGGAGTTTGAAATTTAATACTGTCTATCCATCTATTGCCAGACGCCTCAATCACGGAAGGGGTGGCCACAAACAAATTGCCTCCATGTCGCCAGGTCCCCCGCCATTTAACTGCCTCCCCCAAACTCACACACACCCTCTCTCATTATACCTCTCCACTCCATCCCTCCATCTCATCCTCGGCCTCTCCCACCTCCACCTCACTCACATACACTCTTCTCGTTAGTCTCTCGCACTTCATCTTCTATTAAACATCACATGGTCGGCGTAACTCCACTATTTCAGTCGGTGTCAGATAATTTGCCTTTGTGTTAATGAAATAAGGTACCAAGGACAGCTTTTCCTATTTCTGCATTTTGTA
>NC_137063.1:2463312-2498312 GCF_032717465.1 Coenobita brevimanus | reverse complement strand
TCAGTTCACCGTCGTAACAAAGACATGCTGGAAGTGAGAGGGGGAAGGCTGGTCACAGATGCTTCCCGTGTCTCTTAGGTTTGCCGGATAAAGCGAATTTTTAGTTAGGACATAGAGTTGGTGAAGCCTCGAATCGCGAACAACATTATGATAGCCCAATAAAGTGAATATTTAATTAAGACATAGAGTTGGACAAGGCTCGAATCGCGAACAATACTATGAATCTCTGTCGTTAACCAAAGTTTGCTGGAAGAGAAAAAGAAAAAAATGATCATAGAAGAAGTGTGTTGTTAGAAGAGAAACGGAAGGAATGATGACAGAAGCAGCCCGTGTTTTGTTGGAAGAGAAACGGAAGGAATGATGACAGAAGCAGCCCGTGTTTTGCTGGAAGAGAAACGGAAGGAATGATGACAGAAGCAGCCCGTGTTTTGCTGGAAGAGAAACGGAAGGAATGATGACAGAAGCAGCCCGTGTTTTGTTGGAAGAGAAACGGAAAGAATGATGACAGAAGCAGCCCGTGTTTTGTTGGAAGAGAAACGGAAAGAATGATGACAGAAGCAGCCCGTGTTTTATATGATCTGGCTCCTTAAAAGAAAAGTATTAGTGTTTATTTGTCTTATGCAAGGAAGAAGGAACCATAGCCTAGATGCCCGCAAATTGCTCCCTCCAAGAAAAAAATAATGACGAGGTAAAAGAGAGCCAAATTCAAGATCCGTTCATTCCGAGATGCGATACAATGGGTCAAAGTTCCGATTGACGACCATTTCTCTGACGTAGCTAAGATTTTGTGGAGATGACGAAGGGAGGAGAGCACAGAAGTATTCTTTGTCTCTTTTAACTTTTCCCGCAATAAATAAATAAATAAATAACAGTTTCCTAGGCCAACAAATACACACTTATTATCTGGCCAATACCACATACGGTCTAGCCTCCGCCGTAACAGTGATTCTGAATTGCAGGAAGGATAATGAATAGGTCTTGTTCCCCCTACAGAAACAAACTTTAAATGCGGGAGGAAAAGCGTCATGAACCATTTTTCATTTTTGTGTCGGAAAGATATATAAAAAAAAAAAAGCGGGAGAAAAGCATCATGAGCAATTTTTCGTTTTTTGTACGAAGGATAAAGAAAATGGAGCTCAGTCTTTTCCTAATCATTGCTTCCGATAGAAAAAAAAAATAATCTTAGTTTTTGAGGAAAGTATTATCATAGATTGTTCTTGTAGGAAAATAAAGGAAGAGGGACTAAAAAATTTCCATGTCTCTTCCTGCAAATCAACACCTGAATTACGAAGTGAAAGTGATTGCTATTTTTTTTTTTTTTTTTTATTAGTGTCGTGGATTTGAATTTTCGAACATACCAACGATCTTCTCTCTCGTAACTTGGATTTGTTTTTGCATGAAGGACTAAAACGTGGGAAGGCGCAGAGTTGTTTTTGCAGGAAGGACTAGATGAATGGGTAGACGCAGATTTGTTTTTGCAGGAAGGACTAGAAGCATGGAAAGACGGAGATTTGTTTTTGCAGGAAGGACTAAAACGTGGGAAGGCGCAGATTTGTTTATGCAGGAAGGACTAAAGTATGGGAAGAGGCAGATTTGTTTTTGCAGGAAGGACTGGAAACGTGGGTAGACGCACATTTGTTTTTGCAGGAGGACTAGAGGATTGGGAATACGCAGAGTTGTTTATGCAGGAAGGACTAGAGGCATGGAAAGAGGCAGATTTGTTTTTGCAGGAAGGACTGGAAACGTGGGTAGACGCACATTTGTTTTTGCAGGAAGGACTAGAGGCATGGGAATACGCAGAGTTGTTTTTGCAGGAAGGACTAAAACGTGGGAAGAAGCTTAGGATATTTCTCCTCTTGCAAAATAGAATAACTAAAGATAATTTTTCGTTTGCAATTTTTTTTTTTTTTTTTACAGGAAGAACAGAATACATAGGAAGGCTCTGAACTTTCCTTCTTGCCTTGTCCATCCTGGGGAAATTAAAGTTACGGAACGAAATTGATCGTAAGTTTGCCTGTGAATCGTAGCCCCTTCACCACTCAAGGTCCTCCCCACGATGCAGAGTTGTAGTAGTAGTAGTAGTAGCAGAAGTAATAGTTGTAGTAATAGCTGTAGTAGTAGTTGCAACCCTACGCCCAGCTAAATGTGAACCCGGTGGACTGCAGGCTCAAGTTCCAGGTTCCTCTTCTTCTGCAGTCCACCAGCCTCACTTCAGGGGACAGGGAAGCAGCTGGGAGACATTTGTATAACCAGGTAGTTGAACTTCCTGGATATATCAGTGCCACCACGTGAAGGCGCCTCTCCAACAGTCCCACGTTGCATGAAATTAATTCGGATTGAAAAGAAAATTGAATGCAAGGAAGAGTATGAGTCAGACCTTATTTCTGACAGTCATTCGTTAAAGTGATGAGGGTGAGGCGTATTTGGCCTTTTTAAACCTCGCTGCTGGACGCTCTGGAACATGGCATGCAGGCTAACCACATCCAGACCTCACAACCGTCCCCCAAAAAAATATAATAAGAAAGAAGGGCTTGCGTACATTTTCATTCTCATATTCTTTTACCTTTTTACATCATAATTTTCTCAGTTACAACCTTTTTGCGGCGATAATATATGATTTTAGATTATTTTCGCTATTTTAGATTATTCTCGCTAACATCAAACGGTTTTCCTCAGTTCGGGATTGCGTTTTTGAATTTAAGAGATCGACACAGCCTTCATTAACCTCTTCACAACCGGATATCCGTTCTAAGTTGAATTTAACCGTCTGGTGGTGGAAAAAATTAAATAAATAAAGTAGAAGCGAGGAAAATGGTTTAGTAATTCGGCTGACACACTTACACCATCTTGCAGTTTGAAAATTTACCGAACGCGTGTGCTGCAGGATTTGAATTTTGAGATGCAACAGTGTCCGTATTCTAAACGTCATATATTTTTTTCTGCCTCACTGTGGGCCTCGTCTCATTGTTTTAGGTGATTTTCTTGCCGTTTTTCTTTATTGATTTATTACGTATCGACAATATCATCTAGCGTTTTATTTATGATTTTTCAAAACAGAGTTTGCAAAATTAGCATGCTTGAAAATATTACGGCAACTAAATCGGTATTAAAAAGATACAAATAATCTACGAGGGAGCTGTAAAGCGTAATACGAAAAATAAATCGCATAGGAAGAGCTGTTACGAAGCCTAAGTCAAGGAGAATACAGCACGCACACGGAAGCGTCGGGTAAGGGCGCAAATTTGAACAAAGGAATATTTTAAAGAATTTCATATGTTTCACCATCATCATCATCATCATCATCATCTTCATCTTCAGTGCATGGGGTGTAAATGAGGGTATGATGATGATGATGATGATGATGATGATGATGATGATGATGATGATGCCTCCTTCCTTGCTAATCCTGTGAAAAATGATCTTAGTTATGACGGGAAATTTATCTTAAGATTGTGACTCATATCCTTGGTGTAGCATTTATATTATTTAGGAAGCACTTACAGTTAGAACTCGCTGCAATAATAATAATAATATTAATAATAATAATAATAATAATAATAATAATGCACGTTTTCCAAAGTGGCCTATATGAGTTTTATTTCCGTTTTCTGTTCCATTAGTTACCCACTCTTCTTTGTTTACTTATTTATTTATTTATTTATTTATTTTATAGAGATGTGTGTTTAGGATTATAATATTTTGGTAAGTATGGTTGTTTATTATTATTATTAAAGGCATGTATATATTTTCCATGATTTTCCGGCAGACTGTCAACACTACCATGATCATGTGGATGTGTGAGGCAGTTTCCGATTCAAGCAGACCTCGATTTTTTGCCAACACTTTACAATCCTTGAAAAAAAGAAAAAAATCATGGCTTATTCTTGGTGCCACAGATCATTTCCACAAACAATATGATAAAACTCTAATTATGAGTATGCAGTCTGTTTACCTTGTGAAAAAGGATTAAAAAAAAAATATTCGAGTTACATGTGGACATTAGCAAAGAGCAGGTATAAAATTTCAATGCTGTATTAATGTTACTGAAACTTACTATGATATAATGTGCGTTTTATGTCTATATATATATATTCACATATGTTTATAAAATCAGCAATTGGGTTATACAATTGTTATCTCATTATAGTGAAAAATTCATTTAACGACGGTAGTCATTCGTCGCTTGAGGAGCATTGTCCAACCCAGCCAGGAACAAAGAATGAATACCATTTGCTTGGCGACCTTCACGTTGTTCAGCGAGATGGTCAGCGATATAGGTCATTTTGACCCCGACTTTTTAAGAAAGACCTATTTTGGTGAAGAAGCTAATTAGGTATTCCATGGACCTTGTCACTGACAAAGGAAGAGAGGAGGGTTACTTGGAGTGGTTGGGAAATGTAGACGCAAGAGTGATAGCAGAAACGTGTTCAGTACAATGTTTTATCTTCGGGACATTTTACTGTTCTATTCCTGTGATTTTCTTGCTACTTAAATATATATATAATGCATTTCGATTTATAGTGAAACTTGTTCGTTGGTTTATTGATGGATGAAACACACACACACACACACACACACACACACACACACACACACACGTCTAAGGATAAAACACACACACACACACACACACACACACACACACACGTCTAAGGATAAAACACACACACACACACACACACACACACACACACACACACACGTCTAAGGATAAAACACACACACACACACACACACACGTCTAAGGATAAAACACACACACACACACACACACATACACTTCTAAGGATAGCACACACACACACACACACACACACACACACACACACACACACACACACACACACACACACATCTTAATGTATAGGGAGACAAATGCCTGAAGATTCACTTGTCGAGGCAACCCCTCACAGGATGCGGCGTCAGATAGTGGATAATTAGACAGATAGACAGACAGATAGATAGATAGATAAAGACAGATAAATGTATGGATAGACAGACAGATAGATAGATAGATAGACACATATATAGACAGACAGATAGATAGATAGATAGATAAAGACAGATAAATGTATGGATAGACAGACAGATAGATAGATAGATAGACACATATATAGACAGACAGATAGATAGATGGACAGAAAAATAGATAGATAGACAGATAGATAGATCAGTGTAGGCCATGAAGATGCCAAATATTTAGGCCCGTAGTGTCGCGTGAGGAAGCTCCCTAACGCCTTTTTCTAACCGAATTATTTTTTCATTACACCTTACTGTCCTCTTCTGTGTTATGCATCAATATCGTACAGGAAGGATATTAGGAGGTATATCCAAAAATAAATCGCTAAGGAAGAGGTGTTAGGGAGCTTCCTTAACGGGCGAAAATATTAGGGCGATATTAGGAAGCTTATTAACACCTCTTCCTTAGCGATTTATTCCAATGTGTTACGCAGTCTATGTCGATATTAGAAAGACATAAGAAGCAAATCAGGGGATATGAATGAGTAGTCTTGAAACTAAATCGCTAAGGAAAAGGTGTTAGGGAGCTTCCTTTTCTCGACGAGAATGCGGGTACATCTTGCAGTTAGTGAGGTGTGTGTGTGTGTGTGTGTGTGTGTGTGTGTGTGTGTGTGTGTGTGTGTTTCTCCAGTGTGTGTGCATTCTCTCTTTCTCTCTTTCTCTCTCTGCTGTGTGTGTGTGTGTGTGTGTGTGTGTGTCTTTCTCCAGTGTGTGTGCGTTCTCTCTTTCTCTCTCTGCTGTGTGTGTGTGTGTGTGTGTGTGTGTGTGTGTGTGTGTGTGTGTGTGTGTGTGTCTTTCTCCAGTGAGTGTGCATTCTCTCTCTCTCTGCTGTGTGTGTGTGTGTGTGTGTGTGTGTGTGTGTGTGTGCTCGCCTTTAATCCTTCAAAAAAGAGCCAACGAACTATTTTCAATTTTAAACGAAGCGCATTTTCTTTCTCTTTTTTCTTTTTTCTATCATTATTTTTTTCCATCATGGGTTTCAGTGAGGTTGTTAAAAATGTGATGTTTTCTTCTCTCTTCGTGTTGCCATTTTAAACAGCTTGGAGGAAGGATTGCCAGATAGCGGAAAGACGTCTCCCTTGGCCATTTGAATTTCGAGTGACGGTTGGTGTATTACTCGCCACCCCTATCTCTGCAGACACAGTGATAATAATAATAATGATAATGATAATAATAATAATAATAATAATAATGCTGTTGCTACTGACGGCGATAACAATACTAATACTGATAATAATGATAATAATAATAATAATAAAAACCTCATAACCTACTCTTCAAACGGACATGAAAATAGTAAATATATATATATATATATATATATATATATATATATATATTTCATCATTCATTGCCAGACGCCATGTATCCCAAACGGGGTGGTAAAGGGCTTAGAGTTAATTATTTTACAGGGAGGGGCACTAATCCTCCACCAACCCCACTTGACACGTAGGGATGTTTTATATATATATATATATATTAAAAAAAAGTGCAGAGAAAAACAACTATGCAAGACAATAACATCAAGGCCTATTCATTCGGAGATCCCGTAACACTACTCTTAGGCGACTGGACTGGAGTTCGTAGGCAGGGGGATACTGAGCCTAAAGAAAATTGCTATATAAATGTCTAGGAATATTGATTTACGTACATTAAAAACTTATAAAAAAAAATAAATGGTGGGAATGTGGATATATGAGTGTTGCATGCCCGCCTGTAATGGGAGGGATGCACACAGACTTCAGAGGCCGGAGCAGTGAGCAGCGTTACGGCGAAAGGAATGCAGCGCTGATACAACACTACAGGAGAGAGAGAGAGAGAGAGAGAGAGCCGAAGGAGGACAGTGCAAGAGGGAAAGATAGAGACGAGGAATCTTTGAAATCTTTGCCTTCTGTCTGTTCGCTGTTTTTTTTTTTCTTTTACCCTGTGTTGTGAGTCCCCCTACACACACACACACACACACACACACACACACACACACACACACACACAGAACTAAAAAAAAAATGTCTCTATATTGAGTCAACAACTGCGCAGAAGTATGAGTCGGTCCAGCGCAGCTAGTCCCTGAGAAGCTGATATGCAAGAAAAAGAATGTCATGTTAACAGAAAGATCACACACACACACACACACACACACTGAGAGAGAGAGAGAGAGAGAGAGAGAGAGAGAGAGAGAGAGAGAGAGAGAATACCAAAGCTTTAAAAATAAATAAATAAATAAGTAAATAAATATAATAAGATGGGGGTGGGGCTGGGTTACTGGGGGAGTGGGAGGGATTACTGGGGGTGTGGGGGACTACTGGGGGTGGGGGAGGGGTTAATGGGGGAGTGGGAGGGGCAACTGGGAGTAGGGGCGGGGTTACTGGGGGAGAGGGAGGAGTTACTGGGGGTGTGGGAGGGGTCGAGTGGATAGGTATGAGATTGCAATGTGTTCAGTCGACTTCAATCTGCCTTCCACTGCTCTCCATCGCTCCAATCCTCACTCCACTCCACTCCACACTCCACTCCACCCCACGCCATGATGCTGTGTAAGCAAACGCCTCCTCCTAAGCGATTTATTAGAGCCGCTGCATTTTGTTATCCTCTTGGTGGGATTGCCTTTTTTTTTTGTAAAAGGCCTAATTTACTGAGATTATATATATATATATATATATATATATATATATATATATATATATATATATATATATATATATATATGCTTTCGGACAAAAATATTTCGTTACTTTCTAATGGAATTACATTAACTCCATCTTAGTATCTTTAGCCGTTTCTATCTATCTATCTATCTAACTATTGCCAGACGTCTTAATCCGTAAGGGGTGGCCACAAAGAAATCGCTTCCATGTCGCCCTGTCCCCTGCCATTTCGCTACCCTTCCACCAGCTCACACACCCATCTCACATTTACCTCTCCGCTCCATCTCTCCATCTCATCCTTGGCCTCCCCCTCCCTCTCCCCGTTAACACGCAATAAATTCGTATTTTATGATCAGTCCTGGGCTCGTCTTCTCGTCGGTTGAGGAAGCTCCCTAACACCTCTTCCTAAACGACTTATTTTGTTCATTACACCTTACTGTCCTCTTCTGTGTCGCATAAATCCTTCCAGTACCAGCAGACTCTGCATACATAACGTACAAAAGGTATTTATCAGCCATATCAAAAAATAAATCGCTTAGGAAGAGGTGTTAGGATGAGCATACGAACCCTGGTACTGTCGGTTTTTACTCTAATTCGGCCTAAAATGTTCATCCCTCCATTTTGCATTCCGAGTTGTGTGGCAAGAGATTAATACTGGAAAATACTGCTAGTCATGAAGAAGTGCTGTGGAAAAAAATGTAGAGATGTAGTATTGTCTTTTTCTGCCCTAAGTTACATGAAATAGTCTGGCAAAGGACGAAAATCTGGGCCAAGTTAAGGTGAAAGGAGTTGTGGTGCTTCTGGCCTTCCTGCTGTCTCCGTGGCACCCTCTTTTTCGTGTTTTATTTTCTTCTTTACCTCCATATTCTCTTCTCTGTTATTTATTTATTTCTAGTACCGATATAATTTGCCTCAGTACCATACAAGAGGTTAAAAATATATAGCATGGAAAATGAATCGCTGAGGAGGAGTTTTTACGAGTCTCCCATCAGTTCCTACGATAGAGACTGGATCCCGCGTTTTTTGTGGATCTCAGACCAGGTACTGTCGCTGTTGATTGTGTTCCTGTCCGCCTGGGAAAAAAAAGGAAGGAAGAATTCAGAATATTCCTCCGTCTCTTGTCCTTCCTCCAAAAAACAAGCCTAAGTTACGACCGGGAATGTGACTGTAAGTGGTTCATTCTGACGAGGGGATAAGAAGGGCGGGATGGAAAAAGAGGAAAGTGCTTCATTCTCTAACATTCCGGACAGTACAGAGACCATCTTCAAAAATATGCATAACGTGAATTATTAAAGGAACTGAGAACTTTTTAAAAATCTCCTGTTTTTCCTTCTTTCCCTCCTTCTTTCCTCCCACATATTCTTTTTGGTACAGGTTGAAAGTTTCCGTGACTCTCAGACCAGGTACTGTCGCTGGTGGTGATGCTTGTGGTCGCCTGTGAGGGGTTCCCGCACCTCAAGCCCGCCCCGCCCAAGCCCGGCCCACAGACACGCCCACACCCAGCCCGCCCCGCCGCCCTCGTGCCCCTGCCCCCGCCCCCAAGTACACGGGTGAGGCAGGTGGAGACGAAGCCCAGAAAGCACTACATTGGCAGGTATGCGTTTGTCGTATTGGTGAAAAAATCTAGAGCTTCCACACATGTAATATAAACTTGATTTGTTCCCCTTTAAAATATCTATCTGTCTATCTATTGCCAGACGCCTCAATCCCGTTCGGGGTGGCCACAAACAAATTGCCTCCACGTCGCCCTGTCCTCGCCATTTCATTGCCCCGCTCCCAACTCACACCCCCCTCTTTCATATACCTCTTCACCCCATCCCTCCATCTCATCCTCGGCCTCCCCCTCCCTCTTCCCCCCTCCACCTCACTCACATACACTCTCTTCGTCAGTCTTTCACCCTCCATCCTCTCCAAAAGAAGTAGATATTAAAATAGCTGAAATTATTGAACACATAGAAAGTCTTCAATTTCACACGCAAATAAAAAAAAGAAAAAAGAAAAACAGCAACATCTTCCCTAATCGCAAAATCAAAATTCGTCTGACCTAACCTTAGTATCATTTAAATAATTTCCTATGAGTTTTGGTGGCATAGATAAATTACACTAAAATGGATCTTTTATCTTTTTCATTTTTTTTCAGTATCTGTGAATGAGACCTCTTATATTATGTCCTCCGTATTCTGTAGTATTTGCCGTATCCTGTAGCATTTACCGTATTTTCTAGTATTATTTATATCCTCTAGTATGTACCGTATTTGTTAACACCTCTTCTTTACCGATTTATCCTACGAATGACTCCTCAGTATCCCTTTTTGTATGGTATTGATGCAAACTGTCGATATTATCATGGCAGATGGTATACGGGTGAGTGTTAAGGTGCAATGCTCAAACCGCTAAGGAAGTGGTGCTAAGTAGTCTCTTACAGTATGCCATCTAAATAATAAAATCAAGCTGTGTATGTGTGTGTCTGTCTGTGCGTTTGTTCGTTTCTTTCACGAGATAGATATCGACCTAATTCTTTTTGCATTAGGTCGGGGTAAGTCCAGGGAGTGTCAAATAAATATAAAATGGCAATCTCGCGTGACGCAACAGCGCGAATTGTCTGAAAGCGCGACAGGCGAAAATTTGCGGAATCACTTTTTCGACTTTTCGGTCAGGAGTGGTCATTGTGGGCTGAGTAACGGTATGAAAACAAACAATAATCGTATTTTTAAACATTTCTTGATGGAAAGGCTATGAGTTAATCCCGTAGACTTTTGTGGGCAAGCAGTATACGGTCCCTGTGTGTGTGTGTGTGTGTGTGTGTGTGTGTGTGTGTGTGTAGAAAAGGTGCGTGACAGACCTTTAAGTGTGTGTGTGTGTGTGTGTGTGTGTAGAGGTGTGGTACTATGAGATATTTTCCACCTTCCTTTGTGCGTGTGTGTGTGTGTGTGTGTGTGTGTGTGTGTGTGTGTGTGTGTGTGAAGTGTGGTACTTTGAGATATTATCCACTTTTCTGTGTGTGTGTGTGTGTGTGTGTGTGTGTGTGTGTGTGCGCGCGCTTGTGTGTGTGTCTGTGTGTGTACATATATATATAAGCTGTGATACTATATTTCCCACCCTTCACAGGCGAGAAATAGCGGTGAGCAACAAGTCAACGAGCCGAGCGGTGGGCAACGCTTTCTCCACGACGCTGGTACAGGTGTTTGCGGACAAGGACCAAAGGAGGGAGGCGTGTGAGAGGTACTGCATCAGGGACCGTGGCCTTGAGTGCTGTGAAGAACCTAAGACAAATGCAATTACCAACACTACTGACACCAACACCAAGACTAATGCCAACACCACTGCCACCAATACCAACACCAACACCATTGCCACCAACACTAATGCCAACACCACTGCCACCAATGCCAACACCAAGACCAATGCCAACACCACTGCCACCAATACCAACACCAAGACCAATGCCAACACCACTGCCACCAATACCAACACCAAGACCAGTGCCAACACCAAGACCAATGCCAACACCACTACCACCAATACCAACACCAAGACCAGTGCCAACACCAAGACCAATGCCAACACCAAGACCAGTGCCAACACCAAAACCAATGCCAACACCACTACCACAAATACCAACACCAAGACCAACACCAACACCAAGACCACTGCCAACACCAAGAAGAGGAAGGCCTGAGGAACCTTGGGGGTCTCTTAAGGAGGGGCCAAACCCCCCGGGAGGTGTTATTGAGGGTCGTAGCTTAAGTGGCCTTGGGGGGGGGGCTCTCTTAACATCTTTTCCTTGGCGAATTATCCAGCACATTACACCAGAATATTAGCCTGTTTGTTATTAATGTAAACTAGATATTAAAGAGGATAAATAGCGTACAGGTATGTGTTAGGGTGTCGTATGCTAAATAAATCGCTAAGGAAGAGGTGCTCCGAAGCCTTCTAGATAAAACCTGGACCACTATTCTCGTCGGTTAAGAAGCTCCCTAACATCTTTCCCTAAGCGATTTATTGTACCTTACTGTCCATTTCTGTGTTATATAAATCCTTCCAATATCGCCATACTCTACATAAATAACGTACAAAGGGATATTAACCACACATATTCAAAAATAAATCGCTAAGGAAGAGGTGTTAGGGATGGAATAAGGCCCCTGGAATACCCACGACATTTCCAAGGCCGTATTCTCATCGGTTAAGGAAGCTCCCTAACACCTCTTCCTTAGCGATTTATTTTGAGATAGCGTTAATTTAAATTTATTCTTTATTTATGCTAAAAATGGCGGTCTGGAATTATTTGAATGTCACAGAAAAGGATAGTAAGGAGACAGCAAGGAGTAATAAGCAAAATAAATCGCCTAGGAAAGGGTGTTAGGGAGCCCGCTTACTGAACAATACGGGCTTAGGTGACACTGGAAGCTTCTTTGCACATTTCCTTTAGCGATTGTTTCGGTAAATACACCTCAACGTTCTCTTGTATATGTGTATGTGTGTATATGTGTATGTATTATGTATTCTAATATCGACGTGTATAGAAGTGAAGTATGCAGAATAAATCGCTAAGGAAAAGGGGGTTACGAAATCACCAGAATGAGAATGCGTGTATATGTGTATGTATGTGTATGTATGTATGTATTATGTATTGTTCTAATATCGACGTGTATAGAAGTGAACTATGCAGAATAAATCGCTAAGGAAAAAGGGTTACGAAATCACCAGAATGAGAATGCGACCCCATCCTCACAAGTCCAACACAACGGTTTCCTAAACATGACGACACACACACACACACACACACACACACACACTAATCTCTATGAATTACGTGCGTCTTGATAATATTACATTTCCATCAAAACACACAATCCCTTCAAGCCGACGACTTCGTGTGTGGCAGACGACTTTTGAATTTGCAAAGATCTCTAATACCGTACCTGCAATTAATCCTGTACTTATCCTCTTTTATTTGCTTGTATTTGTAACTCATGTGAAACGGACGAATTACAGAACAAACAGGCTAGAGGGCCCGTTCAAATCAAACTCGCTCAAATTCGTATCGTGTTTAAAGCCGAGTAGAACACATGCTTATATTTGGTTTATTTTTGGTGTATTGTGTTTTTGTACCAGTCTTTAGGTGGTTAATAGATTTGTGTGTGTGTGTGTGTGTGTGTGTGTGTGTGTGTGTGTAGTATATAAAACCGCTGTAAAGACTAAAGACTTTAATCGAAATAATCAGGATCCAGGCACAGTAATTTTCTGACCAATCGATCTCTATAAGGCAAGCATATTTTAAAGCCAGAAAAGCCTTTTGTGTACCAAGACTAACATCACAAAGTCAAAATAAGCCATACATCATATAGCTCCGTATGTGTCAGATCAGCTTGGTGAAGTCTGAGCCACGATTTGGATGTAAACATTGCATTTAGATATACTTCTACTCTAAGATCAATGTTAGTAAAGAATAAACCCATTAGTAACAGCAGGGACATATAAAATTCCATGTAGAGACTGTGATTTGGTTTATATTGGTGAAACTGGAAGGGATTTGGACACTGGCATTAAGGAACACAAGTATGCTTGTTTGATAGGCAACATAGGTAACGCAGTGTTACGTTCACTCTTCAGAAAACGACCATAGGATCGACTGGAATTCTAGCCAAATATTGTACAAATGTAGTAATTATAAGAACCGTAGGATATACGTGGAAGCTGTGTGTATAGAGAGATATAATAATTTTAACCATAGTGAAGGAATGTCTAAATTAGATCCAGTGATGAAAAGATTAGTGGCAAGGTCCTTGCTGCCCCTTGTAATCCCTCCCTCAGGTCGTGGACAGAGTAGAGGGAGAGTCTGGTGAGTCACATCAGTGTGGATACCTCCATATAAGCAGTTTCTCAGCATTTGTATGTGCCACTCTTGGTCTATCCACTGGATAGGGCGACAGCTGTCGCCGAAGTTGTTTGGAAATACATCTGTTTTCGTCTGCCAGTCTGGGTTTTTGTATCCTATTTCGTGGCTACTATTGAATGACTCATCAGCTGTTAGAGAAAACGGGACCATAAGTAATAAGAGTGGTGCTGCGGCTGGAGGACTGTATCATCGGCCTTGACTGAGTTTGAAGTGCCTGGTGTGGCGCCGTGGGCAGTATGTCAACACACAGTACATGAGAGCATCGGGAGGGAGTCGTGAGCACAGGCACTGTTATTAATGGGTAGGGACATCACTAGCTTCTTAGGTGACTCGGGGCACGGGTCCGTAAAATATTTTGATCTCACACAATACCTTTGCTTTTATTAGGCAAAAAGAAAGAACCCAAGGCTGTACTCAGTTATCAAGGGGAAGTAGAGTAGGATAAATTACACTGAAGAAAAACGAAACAGCAATCGAATGATGAGAAATAGCTAAGAGATCTAGGAAGAATCTTTGAAAATTAATAAAAAAAAGGAAACTATTGCAGAAATTATATTAAAAGAATTGTATTAGTAAAAAATATTAGCGCTGTACCTTGATATCGCTGCTATCAAGACATTACGACATTCAGACGCAGAAAAAACAAAACAAAAACAAAGCACCATGAAAAGACAAGGAAGCAGCAGGAACGTGTTGTTAGTGAACTTAACTCCCAACCAGAATAATCAAAACGTATTTAACTTTTCTGAAAAAAAGGAAAGAAACACTACACAATATTTATCATGAAGCCAATACAAAGCCACACTGCGATCAGATATTTATGGCAACGGGTCTGCGACATTTCATCATAAGTAAGTACATTTTTTTTGTTTCGTTTGAAATATGTTAAATTTAATAGAATCACAGCTATGTTTCGTGCTCATTAGCGGTCTACATTCTTGTAAGCAGTAACTACAGTGTAAATAGATACTACCATACTGTATACCAAGAAGCCGATCAGTGTCTTGGTCAGGTAATGCAACCCACTTGAGTGCAATGGCCTGTCTTGGCCTCCGCTACGCTGGCAACTAATCACTCACTGTTTCCTTGACTGGGTCAGTCATGATTCACCATTTTCCCCGAAAAAAAATTATGATCATTGGTTACTCCATCTATTATTTTAAGAGCCACCGACTTTGAATATCTATATTATAATGATCCGATTCCTGTATGTATGTTTGTTTCTTACTGTAACACGGCAAAAACGGCGCATGTAGCGCAAATTCTTTTTAAAGCAGGGTATGTTAAAATGCTCTAACTTGAAGGCTAAAATGATTTCCAGTCCAATCGGGCAACCAGTTCCCGAGTTATGACTCATTTCTGAAGACTAAAAGTGACTTGCCATCGAGCGGAGGCCGCCGAAGGCGGCCTTTACGCGAGTGGAACAATATAAATGATTCTGGGCATAGCCAAAAGCACTCAGGTTAGGGACTCGTGTGTCAGAGATGATAGAAATCAGTCTTTAGAGGAAACTCATACATCAAACATGGGACAATCAGGGTGAAAAACATGAAAGAAATGAGCTGCGATTATCCAGGGTGGTGTTGTAAGATCTGAGCAACGGGTTTAACATTAGCACAGGAGGAGATACAACAAAGCCATCTGAATGGGAAACTGGGGGAAAAGATTATTTAAAACTGCTGGTGAGGTCTGTAGCGGTGCCAACAAAAAATTGGGAGCAGTTGTTATTTGAAAAATTTCACATTGATTTCAATTCTTTTTCAAGAAGCATATTTAGTGTAGCTGTGGTCAGAAAAAAAGACAACGCATAATTCATAGGTCGGCTGGGTATGGTGTCTTCTGAATGTCAGTTTACTTCTGTGGCCAGCGTTAGAACGAGTGGTATTATTATTATTATTATCATTATTATTACTATTATTTATTATTATTATTATTATTATTATTATTTTGTATGAGAGCTTTAATGTCATTGGTGTAGAGGCATTCGGAGCACGTCATCGGCAGTAACTGAATCTGTATGGTACACTTTAAGAAAATAATAATAAATAAATCTTGTACGGTACTGAAACAAATCGTGTCAGCTGGAAGAATATATTAAAGAAAAATTACTACGAAGCTACAGGACCATCTAAAATACGGATCTTAGAGGGGATGGGGAAAAAAAATTGTATGTTTCCCTGCTGGAGGGGATATAACTTCAATAGTACTTGATGCTACATGAAAAAACAAACAAACACTACCTGAGAGCCGCTCGATCTCTAGCTGCATAGTCCTGCCTTAGAGCCGCTCGATCTCTAGCTGCATAGTCCTGCCTAAGAGCCGCTCGATCTCTAGCTGCATAGTCCTTGCTGAGAGCTGCTCAATCTCTAGCTGCATAGTCCCATAGATGCCATTTCTGAGATACGAGGGTGATCGGAGGAGCCCAGTGGATTCTCTCTCACTCTCTCCTTCACTTCTTCCCCATCTCCTTCATCCCCTCTCCTTTTCGTCCTTCCCTCTCCAGTCTTCATTCCTTCACTCTCTCTTTTCCTTCTTTTCCTCCAACCCTTTCTTCCTTCCTTCTCCCTCTCCTTTCATCCTTCCTTCTCCCTCTCCTTTCATTCTCCCCCCAAACCTCTCCTCCTCCTCCTCCTCCCCCCATCCCCCTCCCTCCTTCAAATTTTTATACGTTGAGTGTTGCCGGTGTGGTTTGCAAGGGCGGTCCGGCACGTGATCTCATTCAAAACAAACCCGCGCTTTTTTAAACTCCATCCCGGGGTTTCACAAGACAAGAATCGGTGAAAAAGGATTTGTTCTCCCCGTGCATGACATTTTAGCCACAGTTTAGCGTCCCCTGGTAGAACTTTGGCTAAATATTGTTGCTACGGTCCATATAATTCGCGCGTAAAATCATGAACTTTTCGCCGAAGTGTATGTGGGACGAGAGGTCTTTTTCCCAACCATGCGTATTTACCTTTTTTTTTCTTCTTCTTCTTTCGCTAAATTTAACGAGCTGGATTTTGTTTTATTTTATTGTTTTATTTTATTTTATTTTTAAGTGACACGTTTATCCAGAGGAGTAAGAGTTTAGGTGGCCAAGGCAGTGGTGCGCCGTGTCGAGTGGTGGTAGGTGGCGTGAAAGTGACAGGAAGTAGGTGGTAGGTGGCCCGAAAGTGACAGGAAGTAGGTCGTAGGTGGCGTGAAAGTGACGGGAAGTAGGTGGTAGGTGGCAGGAAAGTGACGAAATAGGCGGTAGGTGGTGCGAAAGCGACAGGATATTGGTGGTAGGTGGCGGCAGGCGAGGTAGGAGGCAGTGACTGGTGGTGGCAGGTGGCGAGTGACAAGTGACAGATGGGAAGAGACAGTGGCATGCGGTAAGTGGCAGAAAAGCGGCAGGTGGTGGCAAAAAGAAGGTGGCAGGTGGTGGTAGGTGGTGACAGGTGGTGGAAGGGAGCAGATACGTGTGATGGCGGGAGAATTGAATCAGCAGCGCACACCACTCACACGAACAGCTGTACTCATTCAAACAGGTAAGCCGTTGTCCCCTCAGCCTTATGCATCCAATAATGTAGTCAGTCTTAATTAATTCACTTTTTAACTATTTTATGACATTTACTAATTAACCCAATATAGGAATTATTTTGATAGTACTGATTAACTCAATATTGGAATTATCTCGTAGCCAGAATCAATAACTACATCTTTTGAATTATTTCCTGACCAGTTACATTTATATTTGAATTATTTTGTGGATAATAATAATACATAACTGAATTATTGTGTGGCCAGTACCAATTTCCTCATCACTGTAGACTGCATTATTTTGGGACGTATACTGATATAACTCGAAATTATTTTGTGACGCGTATTAACCGTCTCATGATCGGGACAGCTCTAGTACTCCATCCCTTTTTTTTTTTTTCATCTACGAGTAAATCATAGAAACTTCAGAGATTTAATACTATTCAGCACCAACCCTCTCATGACGTGGAGAACTCTAGCACTCCATTCTTGCTAGTGTTAAGCGATTTTTTTTTTTTTAGCAGCTATCCCTTCACGCCGATGATGCACCATACTTTATCATCGCTACCCTTAAAAAAAAAAAATGTTATATTTGGGAGACCCCGATTTGGATACGAGCTTCCTTAACCCCTTCACGTTCACGGTCCAGACAACTCTATACTCTTTCCACGCTAACCTGGTCCAGATTTTAGTCATTTTTTAGCTTATTTCGCGTAGCTCAGTGACAGAGACAATACTACGGCTCTACATCCTTCCCATAGCACTTCTTTGTGACTATGATCATACTGTCGTGTTAATCTAATGTTACAGCTCAGCATTCAAGGCGGTGAGAGTGCCATTTTAGGCCAAGTTAGAGTGAAAGGAGTATTGTATTCTGTGCCTGCTAACGCCAGATGGTTTTTTAAAAGTTGAGGGAGCCTGGGAGAGCTGCTACTGTAACCCTTTCACGATCAATACAACTCTAGTTTTCCTCCAACCTCTTCTCTTCAACTCTTGTATTGTTTTATGATTTTATTCAACTGAGAGTCATAGGAGGCTGAGAGGTAATGTTTTCTTCCTGCTGCAGTGTTGGCGGCGTGGGCGGTGGGCGTGTGGCTGACTTGGGAGGGATGTAAAGGGGCGCCCAGTGTCTCCGCCCCAACCCCTCCCGCACCGCCCTTCACCATTCAAGCCCTCCTCCTTTACCCTCCGCCCTTCCCTCTCAACCAAGACTCACAGCTGCTGAAGTGAGTGGTATTTGCCTTCTGGTTTCTGATTTTTCGAGTCTAGATAACCCGTTCCCTGAGGACCAGAAGTCATCCTATGTGCCACACGCTGTCACATGTAACCTGCCTTAACTTATGTGTGTGTGTGTGTGTGTGTGTGTGTGTGTGTCTTGTCACAGCGCAGCATTCAGGATGGAGAGATGGCAGTTTTACGCCCATATTCTTTTTACTCTAACTAGGACTTAAATTCCCATCTCTGCATCTGTAATACTGAGTCATAAGAAGAGACTGACACTAGATTATGCTGCTAGTCACAAAGAAGTGCTGTGGGAAGGATGTAGAGCCGTAGTATTGTCTTTTTCTGCCACTAAGCTACGTGAAATGAACAAAAACGAAGAAAACTGAGGTTATATTAGAGTTAAAAAGGGTAGTCTATAGTCAGAGTACACAGAAAATAGTTACCTGTATTTTGTATATCATATTACTACTCTGCAACCTTTCCTTGCACTTCTTCGTGACTAGCATGGTTCGATTCCTGAGCCGGCCATGAGATAATAAGACTTTTGACATTCGTATTACCTCAGTCTCTTCGCACCTAGAACTGTAAAAGGGACCGTGATTGTAAACTCGACGGTAAGGACGTAGCCAAAATTGAAATGTCTGCCTTAATTATTCACGTGTAGGCGATAGGCACTGATCTAAGCCTCATTTCTTTCTTTCTCCCTCAGGAAACTTCCAGACGTCAACTTCACGGGCAGGTCCAACAGTGACACGGTAAAGCAGCTGAACAAGACGCGGCTGGTGAGGGTGTATGGCGAGCACTGGGACGACCTGTATGTGTGTCCTTACTGGTGCAGGAGCCACGACGGATCCTTTACCTGCTGCCCAGAGACACGCGGTGAGGGAGGGGGTGGGAGGGACGGGATACAGAGCAGAATTTTAAAAAGTGTCGGTACATATTCCGTTCGTCGTGCTGGGTGGCTGGGAGGGACGGGACGCAAGGCAGAGAACTATGGTATGCTTAATAATAATAATAATAATAATAATAATAATAAGTATGGGTACACATTCCTCGCAAAACAATATTCACGCAACAATCTAAGGCCAGGAGGATGCACTGTGATCCCATCTCACTTCAACAGCCTTACTTTGATGACGTATTAACGCAGCCGAGAGCGTATGTCCACTTCCGTACCCCACTCCTCATCCACGGGCTAAGCAATGTCTGTACACTAACGGTCGTACAATTAAAACTGGATAAGCGAAGGTGAAAGCAAGCCCCAAATTTATGCTACTCAGTTATGGGATACCTGTAATTGTTAGCTGTAATTTACCTGTATCCCAGACAGTACAGAAGGTTAGACGTGTTCTCTCATCCATTTCAACAATTACCGTAAACATTTCATCTTGTCCACACCTTCCCCTTCTCAGTTTAAAAAATACGGCTTTGGGAGTAGGCCGATATCCTCCTATATTAAGTTTCTGCCTTTGTATATAAAACGTACAGCCAAAACACACGCTATATATTCGTTTCAAACTTTTAAATAGTTGAAATAGCCAATACAATAGCGTCTGGTGGTTTAGTCGGTAGAGTGTCTTACTTTTCCACAGTTTCAAACCCAAATATGTGGCTTTTCGATCACATGCCATCAGGGAAGAAAGGCTGGTCATCTACCCTTATATGAACTGGATATCGCTAGTCTAACCCCTGGCCCTTACACCCAGAAAAAGGTCGTAGGGGATTGGCTGTTATAGTTTTTTACAACAGTGCCTCGTTCCATATATCAAATTCCCTGGGCTCGTACACATAAATTTTTTCGGCAATTATATCTCTTTTTTTACTCTAACTTGGTCTAAAACTGTCATCTCTCCATCTTGAATACTGAGTTGTGGCAATAGATTTACACTAGAAATTGTGCTGGTCACGAAGAAGTGCTGTGGCATGGATTTAGAACTGTGGTATTGTCTTATTCTGCCAATGAGCTATGTGACCAAGTGCAAAAGGACGAAAATCTGGGTCATGTTAAGGTAAAAAGTCTATAATTCCGAATAACATGGCTTTTCAAACTTCCATCTTTACTAATTATACAACAACCAAACACTTCACAGCCAAACTGTTACCAGTATTAAAGGAAAAAAGTACGACAAAGCAAAGTAGATGTTTTTTTTATACTTTTATCTTTATTAGTGTACATAGTTATCAAACACTTCACAGCCAATCTTTTATCAATAGTAAAGAAAAAATACGACAATGAATACAAAATAATCTGTCCACTCACTGTATTCCTTTACTACTCTACCCCTTACTCCTGTAGGTAATACGTCTTACGAATCTATCTATCTATCTATCTATTGCCAGACGCCTCAATCCCGTTTGGGGTGGCCACAAACAAATCGCCTCCACGTCGCCCTGTCCCCCGCCATTTCACTCCCCTGCTCCCAGCTCACACCCCCCTCTCTCATATACCTCTCCACCCCATCCCTCCATCTCATCCTCGGCCTCCCCCTCCCTCTTTCCCCCTCCACCTCACTCACATACACTCTCTTCGTCAGTCTTTCACCCTCCATCCTCTCCACATGGCCAAACCACCTCAGTGTGTTCCTCATAACGCTTCCTATCACATCCACATCAACACCACAACGCTCCTTTATATCCTCATTCGTCAGCCTGTCTCTCCATGTGACTCCACAGGCTCCTCTTAAATAACTCATTTCCACTGCTCTCACTCTTGACTTGTGTCCTTCCAACAATGTCCAAGCTTCACTTCCGTACGTTAGAGCTGGTATCACAATACTGTCATGTAGTAACTTTTTCACTTCCATGCTCACTTTCCTGTTTATTATCACTGCTTTCAAGGAACCAGCAACCTTTCTTCCCTGCTGTACTCTTTCAAGCACTTCACCCTCCAAACCTCCATCCTTACTCATCACACTACCCAAGTACTTAAACGTACTCACATTTTCCAATTCCTCACCATCCAACCTCGCTGTACATTCACTGACTTCACCTCTCTCAAAGACCATCACTTTACTCTTCCCTACATTCACCTTTAGATTCCGTTTCTTACACACTCTCCCAAACTCATCCACCAAGCCTTGCAGCTCTCCTTCGTCTTCACTCAACAACACAGTATCAACTGCAAACAACAGTACAGGGAGTTTCCAAACACTATCCTCTCTCACCATGGCCACTCCAACATCCACTACCCTACCATGTACCTCTTTTGTTACCCCATCCATGTACAGATTGAACAACCATGGAGACATGACACATCCCTGTTTCAACCCAACCTTCAAAGAGAAAAATTCACTTAGTTCACCATCCACACGCACTGCAGCCTTCGCACCATCGTACATACTCTTCACAGCATTCAACAACTTTCCATCTACTCCATATATTCTTAACACTTTCCACAATCCTTGTCTATCCACCCTGTCATATGCTTTCTCCAAATCCATGAATGCCGCATACAACTTTTTTCCCTTCTCTAGAAACTTTTCCACTAAAGATCTGAGAATGAATATCTGATCTACACAACCTCTTCCCTTCCTAAAGCCTCCCTGTTCTTCTCCAACTAATTTCTCTGTTCTTTCTCTAACTCTGTCGAATGCCTCTGTATTTTATGACATCGATTGTAACTTATTTTTACCAAAGGGTATGTGGCTACACCCAAAAACCACGGTGTGGCCACTCCTACGAATGTCTGTCTATCTATCTATCTATTGCCAGACGCCTCAATCCCGTTCATGGTGGCCACAAACAAATTGCCTCCACGTCGCCCTGTCCCCCGCCATTTCACTGCCCTGCTCCTAACTCGACCCCCCCCCCCTCTCATATACCTCTCCACCTCATCCCTCCATCTAATCCTCGGCCTCCCCCTCCCTCTTCCCCCCTCCACCTCACTCACATACACTCTCTTCGTCAGTCTATCACCCTCCATCCTCTCCACATGGCCAAACCACCTCAGTGTATTCCTCCTAACGCTTCCTATCACATCCACATCCACACCACAACGCTCCTTTATATTCTCATTTGTCAGCCTGTCTCTCCATGTGACTCCACAGGCTCCAATCACTAAATGTATGTAACTGTATGGGCTGAAGAAGGAGTGTGGCAAGACCCACCACTTTCTTTTGGTGTATTAGTGCTTACAATAAATATTTCAATTCAGTCCAATCCGTCTACTTTCAGAACACGCCGGGCGGTGTCCAGAACTCGCTGGAGTGTGTGTGGTGAGAGGAACGGAGGGCAGGATGACGGCTGACTACTGCTACTCCGATAGGGTGTGTCCTGTCACCCACAAGTGCTGCTACGACCGCTGTGTGGAGGCCAGGATCTGTGTGGAGGCGCTCGAGGAAGAAGGCGAGGAGGAGGAACAGGGAGAGGAAGAATAGGAAGGAGCATGATGAGGAGGAGAAGGGAACGAAAACTGATGATGAGGAGGAGGAAGGAAGAAAGGAAAAATGATGATGATGAGGAGGAGGAGAGGGAAGGAAGGAAAAATGATGATGATGATGATGATGATGAGGAGGAGGAGGAAGGAAGGAAAAATGATGATGATGAGGAGGAGAGGTGGAGGAAGGAAGGAAAAATGATGATGATTATGGTGATAGTGAAGATGATGAGGATGATGGTGATGAGGAGGAGGAGGGGGAGGAAGGAAAATTGATGATGAAGAGAAAAGGAATAATTGATAATAACTAGCACATCAACCTGTCTTTGGCCCCACCTCTTAGGGCCTTCTTCTCATCCACCTATCTTTCCCTATGGACCTATTTCTCCCATGGACCTATTTCTCCCATGGACCTATTTCTCCCATGGACCTATTTCTCCTTTGATCTATTTTCCCTCCATTGATCTATTTTCCCTCCATGAATCTATTTTCCCTCCATGGACGTATTTTCTCTTTGGACCTGTTTTTTCCATGGGCCTCTTTTCTACCCACAGGGACACACCGAATCCCAATATGGACTTAATTTTCCCATGGATCCATTTCCTCCATGAGGCTTTTTATCCACTGAACCAATGTTTCATCTTGGATCCATTTCCTCCAAGGAAGTATCGCACATGGACCTATTCCAACCATGGATATATTTTTAGTGGACCAATTTTCCCCCCTCCACCCACTCATCCATATACCTACACACTTACACACCCACGTGGCAAGCCCGTCTCCTGTCTTGTTCTTCAGGAAGCCGCACATCCACCCTCCCATCCACTTCACCCATTGATCCATCCAACCACCCCACCCACTGCACCCTACACGCCGCAGAAGCAAGGTATTCGGTAGCAAAGTCGAAGCCTTGGCCATGGTATCGGCCTTGAAACACGTCCCTGACAGTATGCTAGGATACTCAATAAACGTGTGGACAGACCACAGTGATGTTGCATATCTATTTAGAGATCGCATCCTAAATGCTGGTGGTAGGTTAACATGATGATATCTTAATTATTTAGGATAATGGCCCAACAATAAACTGTACTGAAGGAAAAATGAACGTCGTAGGAGGTGCATTATACCGTAATGTTCCAGGGGCATTGAGGAAGACAATCCATCATTAAATTTATCTTCACTTACTCAGGATCATCACAGGGACCCCCTTCTGGTCAAAGGTAATCTGTACCTAAGAATTTGGTGATAACAACATACTTATAACCTACCAGTCCCACTGGCTGAGTCTGTGAACAGAAATGACATTCTGTATAGAGAAACTATTCAGAGGAGAACACCTCCCAAGGAACATAGCGTCACAAGAACTTAACCCAAATTCGATTATCTAAAAAAAGCCAAGAATCCTGCACAATATAACCCAGGCATCCCACCCTGGACAGCATTAAGGAAGGGCATAGATAGGAACGTAGACGCTTCTTGGTCTTGTGCCGAACACAAAGGCGTCACAGGTACAGTACACCTGCCCCTGTATTCCAGTACCCAGTTCCCACTCAGCCATGGGATTTAATTACCAATGACTTAAAGACAAACTCAACAACACCAGACGTTTTTCATTACATGTTGGTAGGTGTAGATCACTTCTCCTGTTTCCCTGAAGGACATGACAATTCTCTGCCGCACTAATCAATGGAATCCCATCTACTGTAAAAACCACACATTTTTTTGCCTAGAATTTCTGCAGTTAATAGCAGCACAGAACTGACTGCCCGGCATGATGTTTACTTTCTCCAGGTTTGTTTCCGTGTCCGCAGCTTGGTGCACTACTGTCACCCAGAGTTACACGGGGTTGGAGCGAGTGTCCCACCTTGTCTTTCTCAATACTCTTTGATAAGGAATCCTGATGACGGGGAACAGGATGACATGGAGGCGATTTGTTTGTGGCCACTCCTTAAGGGATGACGGTGTCTGGCTGTAGATAGGCCTAGGATATTATTTACAAGGAAAAACGTATAACAAAATTAATATATATTTAGTCTTTTATTATACCTAGTCTCATAAACACGTATGAAAATCTAATGAATGTTACTGTATATATATTGGGAATAAAGTGGTTTGGATTTTAAAATAACAGAAAATAAAGGATAAAATACAACACTGTCCTTCCCTGAGTTGTGCCCTTGCTAAAACGCGAAGCAGAGCCATCTATTATCCAGACGACAAACCATAATTCATCAACAGAGGAAAGGAGTGGGTGTTGGATGGTATAGGTGGGTGTAGGAAGGTGGAGGTGCGTGTGGGTGGGTGTAGGGGATTGTAGGTGATTGTGGGTGAGTATAAGCGAGTGTGGGAGAATGTAGGTGGCTGTAGGGAAATGCAGGTGAGTATGGGTGGGTGTAGGGGAATGATGGTGAGTGTCGGTGGGTGTAGGAGGATGTAATGTGGGTGGATGCAGAAGAGAGCAGGTGGTGGGTGTGTTTGGGCGTAAGAGGGTGAGGGTGGGTGTGGAGAGTGGGTGTAGGGGAATGATCTCGACTTTGGCTTTTTCTGCTTTTTCTTCTCTTGGAGGGAACATTTATATCCCGAACTGCATCTGTTTGAAACTCACTTCCCCAGAATAGTTTCCCCCAAAATTTCACCTTAAGGCATTTCAAGACCAACTGTTACATTTTATTTATTTCTTAACAGAGAACACCTATAATCTGGTGTATGGATTTTTTTATTTGATTTTTTCCTACCTCTTAATATGTAAAAAAAAAAAAAAATAGTCTTTTAACCTTTGATTTAGTCGTCCTTGCTTAAAAAAAAAATAAAATGAATAAATACGTGTAAGAGGGTGTAGGTGAATATATGTGAAGTGTATGTGGGTGTAGGAAAATGTAGGAGGGTGTAAAAGGATGTAAGTGGATGTAAGAGAATGTAGGTGGGTGTGGCTGGGTGTATCTGGGTGTAGGGGAGTGCAAGTAGGTATGAATGACGGGTGTAGGTGGGTCTTGAAGAATGTTGGTGGGTGTGGGTAGGTGCGTGAGTAAGAGATTATAGGTGGGAAATACTGGGTGTAAATGTGGGACGATGCAGGTAGATGTACGGTACGAGAGTTTAGGTTGGCGGCGGCAAGCTGAACATGTAGCTAAAAGATTATCAGATAACGTGTTACATATATTATTTTTATTATCAATATAGCCCATGAATAAATGGCCTAAAAGTTAACAAAACAATGTCAAATAAATGTAGTGATAAATCTTTGTTACTGAATTACTAATTTGATATGCACGTGATCTTATTGTTTCTCCTAAAGTATTAAGACAGTTACGACTGTGTTGATTATTTGATACGGTGTCTTTTTTTTTTGACATATTAAGAATATTAAAATGAATCCCAAAATTATAATTCAATGATTTTGACTATACTCGTGATCCCTTCGTCTCTTCCCAGGCGTCTGTGTGGCAGGTGAGACTTATTTTATTTAGTCCTCGTTTTGCCTGTTTATTTAGACATTGCAAGTGATGTGTGTATTTATATTGATTATTGGGTTTTTGGAGAATCAACAGGTATTGGATAGTCGTAGTATTTACGTGTAATTTTTGAGGACTGGGTGATATGTATTCTGCTCCAGGGTAAACAACATCAGCTGGTTAATTCGTACTGTATCCTGTTATGCTGGAGAGGGACGCCTTCGAGTGGTGGCACCGATATGACCGGACGGAGAAGCTGTCCAGTTATACAAACTTTTCTCGATCCCCTGGCCACCCCCCTGAAAGGAGGATGGTGGACCACTGAGGACGGGCAGCCTGAACAGCTTTGGACGGTACTTGGTCGTTCGAACAACAGTGGAAAGTAATTGTAGCCTTTTTTTTTAACCCCTCAGTGACTGGAACCATTTTTAAACATTTTTTCCATTAGTCATGAAAATCATTCATTCTGTACCAAATGGGCGCCGCATTGCCACACAGTAATTCCTCAGTTATCTGGACGTCCGTTATCCGAACAATCCATTATTCGGATGCTGTGATCTGTCATTTTGAAACCATTATTTTATACATTTTTCCACTTTATCCGAACAAAATGCTTCTGTCTGGGTGGAAATTATGGCCAAGCAAACATATTTCTCTGGCAGGGCTGTCTTTTTTCATGTCACTGCATGGTATGGCCTTCAGTGGTGATTGCTTGTCTGTGGTTGATGGGTCTGCTTGACCATGGTAATTGCTTGGTTGTGGTTTATAGGTCTGCTTGACCAGATAGAGCAGTGTTTAACAACAGGAGCAGTTCAATGATGTACTGTAGTGGCCTTATACAGTGGCTTTCAAAGTTAGGTTATGTACAAAGGGGGGCCAGGGGAGAAGTCCGTTATCGAGACAGGTCCACTGTCTAGACATGCTTTTGGCCCTGTTACGTCGGATAATCGAGGGATTGCTGTATTTTCTGTTAAAATGAGTCTTTTGCAGGTTACTTGTTACTGTCCCGGGATTACTGCAGCTACAGGGCATTTTCATAAACTAACCTCTAAAAGCTATAAATGAGGATTTAGAATGTGTAAATATTCCACCGGCGTCTACCAGTAGCTGACCAAATTTAATGTTCTAACATGCTTTTTAAATTTGAATGCTGGCTGTAAAGTGCAAGTTAAGTTAGGTTGGATTAGATTTGGTTAGGTTAGGTTACGTTAAATCACAGGATACACTGACTTGTCCAGTTGGTGCAATGTTTGGTAAACAGCGCAGCCAGTCAGAGAGACCGTTGGTAAGCACTGCTGCGGGCATCACTTCCTTAATAACCCAAAATAGTTATACAGTATTTTGTTATTTTCCATCACTTCTTAGAGTCACAATTCAACAATTAACCCCTTGGGTGCTGCAAGCATCTGAGAAGGATGGGTCAGCAGACTGCTACAAACCTCTCAGGAGGCTCTTAATGAACGTTAAAGGAAACTGGCCACACCAGGGCATGACTTAGCTCAGAGCTGTCAGCCGCCTAGGGGTTAACTACAGTATGTACCAAAATTACCTTGATATCATGAGTTTGTTATCATTATAGATGGAGTCGTTGCAGAAAATAGTTTGGTACACCTGGCATTTTTTTTTTTTTTAATACCTTCTTAAACCCTTCCTGTCATTTGCTATGATATGTGGAAAAATTCATAAAATGACTGTGCACCTGCCAGTAACATGTAAACCAGTGGGTGATTACACGTGAGATGAAGTGATTGCCTGAGTCCTTTCGATGATAGAGTAGGTTCGTGTAAACATGCCACTGATCTTTGTTCTCTTCCCATAATTGCATTTTTTTGTACATCGCGCTAATTCGACGCCTATTATCGCTACAGGGATGGGTACCCTGATATGGAATAAAATCATCAAAATTAATTGAAATTCATCACCTGAAGTCATATATAATATCCATATTGATTGAAATATGTGAAAAACCTACCCAGATTGAACCTAACTAAAATATCATAGCCAAACTAAACCTAACCTTGGCCTGACTGGGGGGGCTTCTCTCCCCCAGGCCCCCCAGTGTCATTAATCTGTTCAGACAAAACCTAACCTTGAAAGGCACTCTGACCTTGCAAAACAGCATACCTTAGGGAGAATGTAGGGATCGGAGTTATCACAGGGTGTAAGTCACTTGCCACAATCAGAGAAATTATTCGCGGAATGATACTGAACCCTCCATAAAAATGCATTGCAATGGAAGTGCCATAGAGACCCCCCCCCCCTTCTTAATTTGGGGATGAAATTTCATGGAGCCAACTGAAATAACCGGTGGACATGAGTGCAATGAAGGCAATTAAACTGAAATTTTCCAAATTCCTGGTTGTTTGAAATGGCAAATAATCCCTTTGGACTACAGTCTACTGGGCTCTGATGAGCCTGGGGTTATATTGTGGAATTTCAGAAGACGTCAGCACTTTTGGACCTTTTAGTGTAATTTTGGTTGCGCACTCATTTAATATTGTGCTGTTATGGTAAATTTTTACCTTTGCACCATACTCATGGGAGAAAAAAAGCAGTAGGCCTACATTATGCTACCTGTAATTCTAAGCAAATTTTCTTTTATAAACCTGCCACAGAAATTAACCTTCTTTGACATTAATTAAACTGGCATCTGTAGAAAGAGTCAGTATTGTAGTGGTTGACCGTCTTCCTTTCTGGGAATAAGGATGTACTTGAGGGACATTTGTATAACCAGGGAATTGCAGTGCCACAGCTAGAAGGGATCCTTCTTCAGTACCTGTACTGAAGGTGTTAAGTCTTTATTGAATTCATCCACAGACAAAGGGTTAATTCATCAACAAACCTGAGGGCATCTCCTAAAAACTTGTCTGTTTTTCAGGGGCACCAGTACCACTGCTGGGGTTGCTGTGACTGCTACCGTACTTCTGGGGTTCCTACGGCTTCTAGTGTACTTGGTGCTTTATCTGTGTCGTCTGTCACTACACAGTGGCATCTAACCTCTGGGGAAATCTCTGGACACCCTGAAGAGCTTCCCTCAGGTCAGCCCATAACTGGCCTTGCCACTTGTTGTCAGATTCTGTCTACTCCCTGGCTCCTCTGCCATTGGACTTAAGCTACTTCTAACCACCACCGACACCACCATCCTTCTAAAAGTGTGAGTTACACATTTTTTGGTTCGTTCACCTTGACTTGGCAGAGACTTGTTCTTTGGCAGCCTAATCCCCATGCCTATGTTGCAGAATAAGACAATGCCGTGCTTATGCATCCTTTCCATGACAGTTTTAAGCCAAGTTGGGGTGGACAGAATATGTTAACAGTTGCTCCTCTACTTTGGATATTTTTATTGAAAATGCCTCACTTCATTGTTCAGTGTGGGTTGGACTGATGATAGATGTGGACAATGGTGATGTTGATAATTGTGATGATCTGCCCCATAACTTTAGCCATTGACCATGTGGCAGATTGTTCCACCACTGTGGTATACAAGGTCATTTCACCAAGGTAATCATTTTACATGCTGATCAAAGACAACAACGACCATGATGATGATGATGATGCAGTTCCAGGAATCAGCCCCTGGCACTATCAGACTGGCATCTTTGCAACAACATTAACCATAAAACCTAATAAAATCTCAAGCTGGTAAATCTTTAATCTCGTCAACAACTAAAGTTCATCGCTCAAGTATTTGTAAGTGGGCGAGCAACTGTCTTTATGCCATCTAACACCAAATGATTTTATTCAACTGAGTGATTCTTGGTGATCTAAGGATAATAGTGATCTTTAATTTTTTACTCATTATTTAGTGTTTATTTATATTTGTCAATGTGCAATATTATGTTCATAGTTCTTGTACCTTAACTTTGTCCAGGTTTTTGTCCATTCACCAGCTTTTAACATGTAACTCAGTGATAGAATAACAGTGCTACAGGTATCCTTCCCATTGCACTTCTTCATGACTGGCATTATTCTGTTTGATAAACTATTCCTGAGACGGTAATTTTTTGCCAGGTTAGAGTAACAAGAGTATAGTAAGGAAATTCCCCAGGTATACCAGTAGCAGATAGTTTTGAAACCTTGCCATTGCACTTCTTCATGATTAGCATGTCTCCGTACTGATCTATTGCATCAACTCAGCATTATTTCAAGTTGATAGACAGATAGACAAGTATACTGATGGATATAGAAGCATCACATAGATACATATATATAGTAGGTTGATTGCTAGATAGATAAATAACTACAGATAGATAGATAAACATTACACAGATACCGGTACAGATAATAGATGGATTGCTATATGAGTTAAGTAGATATAAATATTGTTAGAATTTTTAGATAGATAGACACAATTACACAGATAGATAAACATTACACAGATACACACAGATAGTAGATAGATTGCTAGGTAAGTGGCAAGTAGATAGATATATTGCTAGAGTTTTGAGATAGATAGAAATGTTTCCCAGGTAATTTTTGATGCCTTTGACAGCTGGTACAGTATTTCTCTCAGTTGAACAATGTCTGGTGTTAGTTCAGTGAAAGTGGCTTGTCTTCTGTGTCGTTTTGGTGATTTCCTAACATGATTTCTTAGCAAGCCACCTAAAAGACGTGCCAGTCAATTATGCATGTGATTATTGACTGATTATTATTGTTATTATTATTATTATTATTATTGTTATTATTATTATTATTATTATTATTATTATTATTGTTGTTGTTGTTGTTGTTGTTTGTATTGCACTTTGCTAGATGTGCAGTGGACAGATTTTTATAGCTTGTGCATGGTTTGCCTGTTGTTTCAGTTCAAACACTTCAGATTAGCGTACTGAATCAGCGCACTGTATCGGTATATATTGTAAGCTCCCAAATATGATGATCAGTTTTCGAAAAAAATATATATATATATAAAAAATAACAATATACTTTTTAATGCAACTTTCCCTGCAGCATTATTTGTGTTTGAGATTATTCCCTGATATTTTTTGAGGTCCCTGCTATGTTTCCGTTTCAATCACCCACACCAATCGACCCTGCAATGTCGGCGTTGCTCTTTATATACAGACCTAGACCCTGTCGATTCCCCCTTGTCTGTAGTTAACCTTATCATTCCATGAAAGTGTGTGCAGCAGGAAAAGTGATTACAGTATTCTTAACATGAGATGGAAATTGGACGTACAGTACTCTTAAAAATTTGCTAAAAGATTGAGTAAGCTTAAAAACAAGTGTGGTGTAGGAACAGCCACCATAATACATAAGACAGCAGAGTAATATATAGGTTAATAGGATTTTATGCAGGAAGTTAGAACGCTAAGTACCAGTACGCATGTAAAGAATAAGTGCCAAATCAGACTGAGGAGATTAAAGTTTTACGCTGGCAGTGAATGAACAGAAAGTCTGCCTCATAAATATAAACTTTTAAAATTTCTTGCTGAATTAGTTGCTATTTTGGTGTCATGTAGCATGGCCCCAGGTCCCTTTGCTACTAGTGGGGTTTCCGGGGAAGGTTATAGACAACTGGCCAGCCATACACTGCCATAGGCTATGAAATGTGAAACAAAACTGTCCTGAGCATGAGCAAAAGTATGTAGACATTTCTCTGCCGGATGTAGGAATGGAAGGTGTTGTTTGAAATATTTTATGCGGCAAAGACTGCAGACTAAAGTTATAATTCTTTCATGGTCCACCATTCTCCTGTAGGGGGATTGTAAAGGAACTGAAGGCTGTTAATATAACCTGACAGCTTCAATATCTGATCATTACCATATAAAGGTGTGTGTTCCAAGCATCAGTGAAATAAGTACGAGAAGGAATGGTACTCGCTTGTCATTTGGGGGAGAGTGATAAATATGAAATACAAGTTAGTGCTGGCAGAGTATTGTTGGCATACTTTTGCACATGCCTGTACATAACAAACTGATGCAACAAGTCCTGGTTATATGCCACAGATACTCAACATACAGGGTGGTTCATATATAACATGTCTGAGTCCATGTGCATTGTCCTTGCTTTTTGAACCATACCTTACCCCATCCTTATGTGGGAAGAAGAGGTTAGGATGATGATGATGATGATGATGATTGTAATGATGGGTAGAGTAATAATGACTGGTGTTGATTGTTATATTGATTATGATGATTATAATGATTGTGATGATTGATGTGGTGAATGGCTCAGTGTTACCAGTGTCTGCCCTGCATCATTTTCTGTGTCCCATACCAGTAACCCTTTCATACTTTATAGTGATTGCTTTTTTGCATCCATTATATGCATTGTTATTTATCAAGTAATCTAATATCTCTTGCATTTGCTTCCATAGAGATTTTTGTCCTCCTTCATTTATTTATCTATTGCCAGACACCTCAGTCCCATTAGGGGTGGCCACAAATAAATTAATTCTGCCTCTGTTGTCTGCTATTTGATTGCCCTCTCTCCAACTCACACACCCCTCCCTTGTATCACCACTCCATTTTTCCATGTCAGCACTAGTCTTCCCCTCCTCCTTTCCCCCTCCACCTCACTTACACTCTTCTAGTTAGTCTCTCATTCTCTATCCTCTCTTCTTGGCCAAACCTTCTCAAAGTATTTCTCCTAACAGCACTGCAATGCTTCTTTACTTCCTCATTGGTCTCTGTTTGCCTGTCTGTCCTTAAAATCCACATCTCCTTACTTCATTTCCACTGCTCTCATTCTTGACTTGTGTCCTTCCAACAGGATCCAAGCATCATTACTGTGCTTGCTTCCACCCCCCTCCCTCATATATATATCTCCACTTCATCCTTGCATCTCATCATTGGTCTCCTCCTCCACTTCACCCACATACACTTCTAGTCAGTCTCTTATTCTCCATCCTCTCTACATGGCCAGACCATCACAAAGTATTTTTCATAACAACAGTTTACTTCCTCATTTGTCTGTCTGTCTCCACACTTCTCGCTTCACTTCCATGCTCACTTCCGTACTCCTTATCACAGCTTTCAATGATCCAGTAACTTTTCTACCCTGCTGTACCCTCTCAAGCCCTTCCATCCTTACTCATCACACTACTTAACAACTTGGATGCACTCTCATTCTATATTTCGTCACCACAGTGTATGCTATGACTTTACTTCCCTCATCATTTCCCTCAGAGATCATAACTTTACTCATATATACAGTACATTCTCGTTTAGATTCCTTTTCCTATGTATATCCCCAAACTCATTCACCAAGGCTTGCAGTTCGCATTCATCCTCACAACATGGTATCATCAGCAGGCAACAGTTCAGGAAGTTCCACATCTTACCATCTCTCATTAGACACTCCATATATTCATTTCCCTGCCCAGTGTCTCTCTTATAACTCCATCCATAAACAAACTGAACAACCACATATACATGACACACAAAAACATGACACAAGGAGACATGACACAAAAACGACACAAGGAGACATGACACAAAAACATGATGCAAGAAGACATGACACACGAAGACATGAGATTTTTGTCCTTAGGCAGATTCATTTCCTATTCCTCACTGGCAGAATAAGATAGCACTGTGGCTCTACATCCTTTCCATAGCACTTCTTCGTGACAAGCACCATATTACAGTCATGTTTCAACTAGCATTTTCAAGCTAAAGATGACAATTTAATCCCCAGTTAAACAGAGCCTAATTGAATAAAGTCGTCAAGCTGCAGCCCCCATACCAGCAGACTGAGCCAACAACACCAAATATATATGGGCAGCCCTGTATTTTGGTTTAGTAAATTGTGGGCTGCTGTTGCTGTGGTCCTGTATTCCTCTGTAGTGATGCTGTAACCAAACCACGTCTCTGAACCGATATAGCGTCAATTTCAGCATTTTTGCCAATACAGTATTTGCCCCCTGACTAAGTAAAACATTGTCATTTGTTTGTGTAGCTTATCTGTGTGTGTTGATCACGTAGCTTCTTGAATGAGACGTGGCTAAATGAGCTGAGAAATTTTGCTAAGGGTATACGCATGTCATTTTCCAAAGTAGACTGCTGAAAGATGCACACACACGTCTGAAAAAGATTACTAGAGGATAATCTTTGTTGTAAGGATAATTTTGGAGCTCATATTGCCACTTTTCTTTCATTAAATTCCAGTATTCAGTTTCTCAAGCATTGACTGTGATTCTTGGGAGTAGTTAAAATGAGCCTCAGACCACCACAACAGCAGGTATTATCAACCCCCAAAAATCGTAAATAAATGTGGCAAATAAAAGGACTTGTGCAAAAAGCCATAGTGCATTTTTACCGAATAATAAAAATAGGTGTTTTGCTTATATTATCCTACCAGAAGTATTGATATTGGTTGTGTTATATGTGTATGCCAGTTTTCTTGTATTGGTGTTATTTTTGCATTGTCATTATTATTGCCATGTCACAGTGATTTACTATACAATCTGCCACAGGGAAAAATATGCTGGAAATATATGCACCTGTATTCTTTGTTTGGAATATTCTAATTGGCAACAGGTCAGCTATGAAATTGTCTTCCTCAGTCTGTATTTCCCTCTGCCTATGACCTCCAGTCTTTCGGATGCAGTGTTTGAAGGAATTTCAGAAGCAACAGATCTTGAATTTGTTTCATATTAATTTTTTCTTGCAGCTTTCAGCTTCTCCTTCTCTGCATTTAAAAAAAAAAATTACTACCCTGAATAGCAGTGAGAAATAAAGCATCGTCAGTTAACATTCATTTATGTCAAAGATTAATGAACATGTAAAGCTGTCCCTTTACGTATATCCGAGAATAACAATCATTCTGAGTTGATTCCCTTCATTAAACATCCCTGGTTGATTCCTTGATTTGTGTCGGAGATTAATGAGTTCCTATTTTTGCCTTCATTTATACAAACATTTATTGTTATTATGGTGTAT
>NC_137063.1:2365812-2460812 GCF_032717465.1 Coenobita brevimanus | reverse complement strand
TTAGGGGGGGGACAAAAAAATGTATCAAATGTACAGTACCTTTGTGAAATTTAGTGTTGGGTGCAGAATGAGAACAGATGTTTTTGAAGCACCTGTGTACGTTTTGAATTGGTGTAGGTGTTGGGTAGTGAGTGTATACAGTAGCTAAAACAAGTATCTGTGCAGGAGGGAGTCAGTGTTGCCAAAATTCTGCATGTAACAAGTGATATCTCAGGAGGGTTGATATACATGATCTCACCCACTTGTGTTTAGTGTTGCCTGATAAGAAATGCTTTATGATTACTGTCTCTCAGTATAGGGAGACAGTTCTTGACACAGCTGATATTTGGATTATATAGTCTATCAACAGCCAGATGGCATCATCCCATAAGGGGTGGTCTTTTGTCTTTAAGTTGGTTATTTTACAGGGAGGGGCACTAACCCTCCTTCAACCCACTTGTTGACATGTTGGGAACACATATGGGTTGGTTATATGGTTACCACCCAGCGTTGTAAATGGTTTCCTGGCTTATGGGAAACCATTAGGCTTGTCACTCAGTGTAAAGCCACCTGAAAAGGAAAGAAGAGTAATAAAAAGTGACAGAATGGATTTATATGGCTGTGGATTTAGTGCGTACAAATTGCCTTGACACTGAGTGCCACGTAATAACTGAATCATAAGATCAAGTTTGTTATTCAGGAACCAAATTCACAAAACATTTCACTGCCAGAGCTCTGCCAAGGACCAGCTTGTGACAGCATCACATTTCACAGTATCAACACTTATTTAGGATGCCATATCAGATGCTTATCAGTACAGAGAGAAATTATATACGGTTTAGAAAGATTGGTTACCATGTACTGGAAGATATATGCCACTATAAAAATGGAAGGCCTGACTTGAGAGTGTATTGCATCGTAAAATATATTAGTGTGAATAATATCATAAAGCTATTTACTGTATTACAAAGTTGATGCCCCAGAAATTTTCACCCTAAATCTCCAGTGTTAAGGCAGTGTGTCCAGGCATCTCGAAATGAATGGATCTTGAATTAGGCTCTCTTTTGTTTTTATTTATTCTTGGAAAAAACAATCTTGTGAGCTTCTCCTATTGATTCTCATGTAGTATGCACAGGTGGTTGTTTTAGCTAGTCTGTTGTATGACTGTGATTCAAAATAAAGTTTAAAATACAAAAAAGATGGACGTCGACCAAAGTCACTGGCAGATGGTCAGGGCTTGTAACCTGTGTTGTGAAATAATATGCTTTTCACAACACAGTCCCTTTAATATGGAGGTCGTTTAGGTAGGGGGAAATTGTGTGAGGTATTGTGTTAGGTGGAGGAAGGAGAGGGAGGTATAGTTGTGGACAGAGGAGAAAGAGGGAAGTGTAGTGTTGGGTAGAGGAGGAAGAGGAAAATATAGTGTTGGGTAGAGGAGGAAGAGGGATGTTGAGGCAGTGCATGTAGTGGTGTAGGTTCTGAGTGGCTGTAGTGGCTCTGTAGTGAGTCTGTACAGGATTAAATATTAACAGAAAAAAGAAGCACGAGAAAGGAGGCAGAATAAAACACACAAAAATGGTTGCACATTTTATTTTGACGGAGGTAACATTGTAATTAATTTGGGTCAGTGGTCAAGTGATATATCTAGTACAACTTCCTTGGTGGTTTGAATGGCCATTATGCTGTAGTTTCCCCTGACAAGGTGGAGGGTCAGTTGAACTAGTAACCAAGAAGACTAATCCCTGTCTCACAAGTTTCATTATGTTTCATGGGATTGGTCCAGTTCTGTCAGATAAAAATCAACTAACTTATTATGAAGAGGTACTTAGTGAGGCTGGGGGGGAGGAGGCAGCCTCATAAGTCTGTGTGGAGGTCTTGTTGGGGTGTGGTGGTTGTTTACGATGCTTACGTGTTCGTGTTTTTCTGGTTAGAGAGTCCCTTGGTTGTCCTGTGTCTGTGTGTTTAGCCACGAGGGATCTTTGGCATTGAAAACACCAGCTGGTATTGTATTGGTGTTGGTCTGGAATGGGGAAAGTCGTGGGGCTGATAATTATGAAGCACTTATGTGTAGAATTGAAATATATTTAAACATCATCTGAGACCTGAAGGCACATTTTCCACACTATTACAAACTGAATATGTGTAAATTATGCGTTTTGTTTGTGTGTAATGCCAACAGAAAGTAATTCCTCATTTAATAATTGATATATATTCCTGTAAATTGCTGATAGATGAATATTGCATGAAATTAGGGTGAGGTTCCAGCAAGAGGGACATTTTCTCAAGCATTTAAGGTTCATATGCAAGACAGCAGCTAGTATCAAGATATATATTTGTGTTAATAATATTTTGAGATGAATTAACCTTGATCTTTCACAGCGCACTTTTGAGATTAATTAAGAAGTATATTATGGGAAAAGTGTTTGTATTTTTGAGCGACAGTTTAATAGAGAAACTGTGCATAGTGAAAGTATCTTAAATGGAGAATTACTGATAGGGGTTTGCCAGTAAGTTTTTATCATTATTATTATTATTATTATTATTATTATTATTTGACTAACAAGCAGTTTCTGAAGCTTAGGCTACTGATACCCCTTGTTGGCTTTACAAATGAAACCGATTGAAGTGTTTATTTTGTATGTTTTAGTATTTGAAATAGTTATGTATTGTATTGGGCTTCCTCCCTCCATCTGCTTCCTCTTCTTCTCCTCCTCCTCCTCTTTCTTCCCTGTCTTCTTCATTTCTTCCTTCCTCTTCCTCCTCACTTACCTCCCATCCAACCTCCTTACCACCACCACCACCACCACCACCCTGCAATCCACCCTACCACCACCCTGCAACCCACCCTACCACCACAACCACCACCACCCTGCAACCCACCCTACCACCACCACCACCACCCTGCAATCCACCCTACCACCACCCTGCAACCCACCCTACCACCACCACCACCACCACCCTGCAACCCACCCTACCACCACCACCACCACCCTGCAACCCACCCTACCACCACCACCACCACTCTGCAACCCACCCTACCACCACCAGCACCACCGTGCAACCCACCCTACCACCACCACCACCACCCTGCAACCCACCCTACCACCACCACCACCACCCTGCAACCCACCCTACCACCACCAGCACCACCCTGCAACCCACCCTACCACCACCAGCACCACCCTGCAACCCACCCTACCACCACCACCACCCTGCAACCCACCCTACCACCACCACCACCACCCTGCAACACACCCTACCACCACCACCACCACCCTGCAACCCACCCTACCACCACCACCACCACCCTGCAACCCACCCTACCACCACCACCACCACCCTGCAACACACCCTACCACCACCCTCCAACCCACCCTACCACCACCACCACCCTGTAACCCACCGTACCACCACCACCACCCTGCAACCCACCCTACCACCACCAACACCACCACCCTGCAACCCACCCTACCACCACCACCACCACCACCCTGTAACCTACCCTACCACCACCACCACCCTGCAACCCACCCTACAACCACCACCACCACCCTGCAACCCACCCTACCACCACCACCACCACCCTGCAACCCACCCTACCACCACCACCACCACCCTGCAACCCACTCTACCACCACCACCACCCTGCAACCCACCCTACCACCACCACCACCCTGCAACCCACCCTACCACCACCCTGCAACCCACTCTACCACCACCACCACCCTGCAACCCACCCTATCACCACCACCACCCTGCAACCCACCCTACCACCACCCTGTAACCCACCCTACCACCAACACCGCCACCACCACCACAACCCTGCAACCCACCTTACCACCCACCCTACCACCACCACCCCCTACCACCACCACCACCCTGCAACCCACCCTACCACCATCCTGTAACCCACCCTACCACCACCTTCAACCCACCCTACCACCACCACCACCACCCTGCAACCCACCCTACCACCATCACCACCACCACCACCCTGCAACCCACCCTACCACCATCACCACCACCACCACCCTGCAACCCACCCTACCACCACCACCACCACCACCCTGCAACCCACCCTACCACCACCCTGCAACCCACCCTACCACCACCACCACCACCCTGCAACCCACCCTACCACCACCACCACCACCCTGCAACCCACCCTACCACCACCACCACCACCCTGCAACCCACCCTACCACCACCACCACCCTGCAACCCTCCCTACCACCACCCTGTAACCCACCCTACCACCACCCTGCAACCCATCCTACCACCACCACCCTGTAACCCACCCTACCACCACCATCCTGCAACCCACCCTACCACCACCATCCTGCAACCCACCCTACCACCACCATCCCGCAACCCACCCTACCACCACCATCCTGCAACCCACCCTACCACCACCACCACCACCCTGTAACCCACCCTACCACCACCACCACCACCACCCTGCAACCCACCCTACCACCACTACCACCACCACCCTGCAACCCACCCTACCACCACCATCACCACCACCCTGTAACCCACCCTACCACCACCATCACCACCACCCTGCAACCCACCCTACCACCACCACCACCCTGTAACCCACCCTACCACCACCACCACCCTGCAACCCACCCTACCACCACCATCACCACCACCCTGCAAACCACCCTACCACCACCCTGCAAACCACCCTACCACCCCCACCACCCTGCAACCCACCCTACCACCACCACCACCACCCTGCAACCCACCCTACCACCACCACCACCACCCTGCAACCCACCCTACCACCACCAGCACCACCTTGTAACCCACCCTACCTCCACCACCACCCTGAAACCCACCCTACCACCACCACCACCCTGCAACCCACCCTACCACCCCCACCACCACCACCCCCAGCCCCACCACCCTGCAACCCACCCTACCACCACCACCACCCTGCAACCCACACTACCACCGCCACCACCCTGCAACCCACCCTACCACCACCGCCACCACCCTCCAACCCACCCTACCACCACCACCACCCTGCAACCCACCCTACCACCACCATCACCAGCCTGCAACCCACCGAACCACCACCACCCTGTAACCCACCCAACCACCACCACCACCCTGCAACCCACCCAACCACCACCACCCTGTAACCCACCCAACCACCACCACCACCCTGTAACCCACCCAACCACCACCACCACCCTGTAACCCACCCAACCACCACCACCCTGTAACCCACCCAACCACCACCACCCTGTAACCCACCCAACCACCACCACCCTGTAACCCACCCAACCACCACCACCCTGTAACCCACCCAACCACCACCACCCTGTAACCCACCCAACCACCACCACCCTGTAACCCACCCAACCACCAACCACCACCCACCACCACCACCCTGCAACCCACCCAACCACCACCACCCTGTAACCCACCCAACCACCACCACCCTGTAACCCACCCAACCACCACCACCACCACCCTGCAACCCACCCAACCACCACCGCCCTGTAACCCACCCAACCACCACCATCATCACCCTGCAACCCACCCTACCACCACCATCATCACCCTGCAACCCACCCTACCACCACCACCACCACCACCACCCTACCACCACCATCCTGCAACCCACCCTACCACCACCACCACCCACCATCCTGCAACCCACCCTACCACCACCACCACCCTGCAACCCACCCTACCACCACCACCACCATCACCCTACCACCACCACCACCACCCTACCACCACCATCCTGCAACCCACCCTACCACCGCCATCCTGCAACCCACCCTACCACCAGATCCACCACCGCCACAGCCACCACCACCACCACCACCACCCTACCACCACCACCACCACCACCATCCTGCAACCCACCCTACCACCACCATCCTGCAACCCACTCTACCACAACCACCACCACCACCCTGCAACCCACCCTACCACCACCACCCTGTAACCCACCCAACCACCACCACCCTGCAACCCACCCTACCACCACCACCCTGCAACCCACCCTACCACCACCACCCTGCAACCCACCCTACCACCACCACCCTGCTACCACCACCACCGCCACCCTGCAACCCACCCAACCACCACCCACCCTGCAACCCACCCTACCACCACCACCACCACCCTGCAACCCACCACCACCCTGCAACACCCTACCACACCACCACCCTGCAACCCACCACCACCACCACCACCCAGACCACCACCCTGACCCACCCTACCACCACCCTGCACCACCACCACCACCCCGCACACCACCCTACCACCACCACCACCACCACCACCCTGCAACCCACCCTACCACCACCACTACCACCACCACCCTGCAACCCACCCTACCACCACCACCACCACCACCCTGCAACCCACCCTACCACCACCACCACCACCACCCTGCAACCCACCCTACCACCACCACCACCACCACCCTGCAACCCACCCTACCACAACCACCACCACCACCACCACCACCCTGCAACCCACCCTACCACAACCACCACCACCACCCTGCAACCCACCCTACCACCACCACCACCACCACCACCACCCTGCAACCCACCCTACCACCACCACCACCACCCTGCAACCCACCCTACCACCACCACCACCGCCACCAACACCACCCTGCAACCCACCCTTGCTATGCCCTGCCAAGTGTCCCCTGTTATTCTTACCGTCTTTGTCCTGTCCTGCCATTCCTGTCTTGTCCTTCCATCACTGTCCTGTCACTCGTCCTGCCATCCATGTCCTGTCCTGTCATCCCTGTCCTGCCATCACTTACCTGCCTTGCATCCTTGCACTGTCCTCCTCTCCCAAACACCCATGCAATACACAGCCATGCCCTGCCCTGCACCCTTGCAATACACAGCCATACCCTGCCCTGCACCCTTGCAATACACAGCCATACCCTCCCCTGCACCCATGCAATACACAGGCATGCCCTCCCCTACACCCTTGCAATACACAGCCATGCCCTCCCCTACACCCATGCAATACACAGCCATATCCTGCCCTACACTCTTGTAATACACAGCCATATCCTGCCCTACACTCTTGCAATACACAGCCATACCCTGCCCTGCACCCATGCAATACACAGCCATACCCTCCCCTGCACCCTTGCAATACAGGCATGCCCTCCCCTGCACCCTTGCAATACAGGCATGGCCTCCCCTACACTCTTGCAATACACAGGCCTGCCCTCCCCTACACCCTTGCAATACACAGCAATGCCCTCCCCTGCACTCTTGCTATGCCCTGCTATTCTTGCCATGCCATACCTGTCCTGCCATCCCTCTCCTGCCCTGCTACCTCTGTCCTGCCATCCCTGTCCATTCACCCCTGTCCTGTCACCTCTGTCCTGTCCATTCACCCCTGTCCTGTCCATTCACTCCTGTCCTGTCACCTTTGTCCTGTCCATTCACCCCTGTTCTGTCACCTTTGTCCTGTCCATTCACCCCTGTCCTGTCACCTTTGTCCTGTCCATTCACCCCTGTCCTGTCACCTTTGTCCTGTCCATTCACCCCTGTCCTGTCACCTTTGTCCTGTCCATTCACCCCTGTCCTGTCACCTAAGTCCTGTCCATTCACCCCTGTCCCATGTCCATTCACCCCTGTCCTGTCACCTTTGTCCTGTCCATTCACCCCTGTCCTGTCACCTTTGTCCTGTCCATTCACCCCTGTCCTGTCACCTTTGTCCTGTCCATTCACCCCTGTCCTGTCACCTTTGTCCTGTCCATTCACCCCTGTCCTGTCACCTTTGTCCTGTCCATTCACCCCTGTCCTGTCACCTTTGTCCTGTCCATTCACCCCTGTCCTGTCACCTTTGTCCTGTCCATTCACCCCTGTCCTGTCACCTTTGTCCTGTCCATTCACCCCTGTCCTGTCACCTTTGTCCTTACCATTCCAGTCCTGCTATCCTGTCCTCCCCTCCCCTCCCCTGCATCCTTGCTGTGCCCTGCCATGCCCTCCTTTGCACCCTTGCAACACAGCCATATCCTCCCACGTACTCTTGCAATACACAGCAGTGGCCTCCCATGCACCCTTGTAATATAGAGCCATGCCCTCCTCTGCTCCTTTGCTATACCCTGCTTTTCCTGCCATCTCTGTCCTGTCCTGTTCTGCCAACCCTGTCATGCCATCTCTTACTTTCCCTGCCCCCTTGCAATCCACAACCATGCCCTTCCCCTGCACCCTTGCAATACACTGCCTTGCTATACCCAGTCATACCCTCCCTTGCTATACCCAGTCATCCCCTCCCTTGCACCCTTACCGTGTCCTGCTATGCCTACTATTCTTACCATATATCCTGCCCTGCTATGTTCTACTGTTCTTGCCTTGCTGTGTCCTACCTTGTTATCTTTGCTATGCTCTTTGCTGTGTCCTACCCTGTCATCTGTGCTGTGTTCTGGTGTTCTTGCCCTGCTGTGTCCTACCCTGTCATCTGTACTATGTTCTGCTGTTCATGCCTTGTTGTGTCCTATCCTGTCATCTGTACTAAGTTCTGCTGTTCTTGCCCTGCTGTGTCTTACCCTGTTATCTTTGCTATGCTCTACTGTTCTTGCCTTGCTGTCTTACCTTGTCATATGTACTATGTTCTGCTGTTCTTGTCTTGCTGTCCTACCTTGTCATCTGTGCCGTGTTCTGCTGTTCTTGCCTTGCTGTGTCCTACCCTGTCATCTGTGCTGTGTTCTGCTGTTCTTGTCTTGCTGTCCTAACCTGCCATCTCTGCTTGCTGTGTCCTGCCCTGCTAATGTTATGTGATTCATGCCTTGTTGTGCCCTGTCATCCCTCTGCCATACTCACCTTTATCTGCTTTGCTATTCTCTTCCCTCCTTTGCCTTGTCCTTATGTAATTTGTTTAGCTTTTTTATATATTTCATTTATAATATTTTCATTTATTTGCTTTGTGTACAAAATGTGTGCTTTGAAAAAATATCAAAGTGTAATACCAAGACATGAATAGTATGATGTCTCCATACTATTCATACGTCTTGTGGTATTAATGTTTGATATTTTTTGAAAGTCCACATTGAAATATATTGTGGACTTTGAAAAAATATCAAAGAGTAATACCAAGACACACATGAATAGTACGAAGTGATGTCTCCTTCGTACTATTCATATGTCTTGGTATTATTCTCTGATATTATTTCAAAGTCCACAAATAAAAATCGGGGAAAAAAAAATGTACCAATAAGGTATATATATAGTAAAGACATTGTAATAATACATTGGTTTTATTTCCATAAGATATACACAAGTGGTGGAGTAGTAGAAAAAATAACCTATCTCGATAAATCGGCCAAGAAAATGAAGACTGGTAACCCAAAGGGTTGCCAGTCCGTATTTTCGTGGCCGATTTATCGAGATAGGTTCTGTGCCCCTGAATTTTATGCTTCCAAGAGCGACCCCTTCTCATCACCTATTAGATGCCATGTCTTGCAGTGCTCTACTCAGCTATAAGACAGCTGAGCAGAGCTATACAAGTAAACATGGCATATAACAAGTGAGGAGAAGGGATGTATTAACATGCATTGCTAAACACTCTGTGCAACCATATGCAGTCTGTGTTTGCATTAATGCATGTTAAAGATCAATACAAATATTTTCAAACAACAATCACATCCTAGTCATCTGACATGCCACAGTTTCAGTACCCATTACAGAGCAATGAAAGTACAGCAGTCAATATGGCATGTTAAAAGACTGAGTAGGGCCAATTAACCCCTTCAGTACGAGGACATCTTCATGTTGACACCACACAATTTTATTCAGCTTAAAGGGGTGATATACTGGAAGGGTTAGGCTGGGTACAGCAAGGGGATGACTTCATACTGAAGGAGTAGGGCAGAACAAGAATGCCAGGTATGGGAGGGCATGACTAGGTATAGCAAAGATAGGGGAGGAGGGCAGAACAATCTTGGGATGGAATGAGAAATACTTCCTAAGCTGAATAAAATGTCTGGCAGCAGCAAAAATAAACCTTAATCATCTGTGACGGAACAGACATCACGGTACTGAAGGGTTTCAAAGATACTAACATGCACTGGTTATGATGCATGTCAAGTATCCAGCAATAAAATCACATTTCATGAAGCATGACTCTTTTATACTCTTCACTAACTTTGCCCAATTTTTCAGTCTTTTCCAGCTGTCAACTCAGGCACAAAACCAATGCTATGGCTCAAAATCCTTTTCATAGTATGTTTGACTAGTATCAAGTTTTAAGATTCTATTACAACTCTTAATTCACGCTGGAAAAGTAAAATTTTTGGCCAAGTTAAAGTTCAGAGTATAATCGTATGGTAAACAAATCTTTAAAAAATATATAACTCATGGCCATATAGCTATAACTGAAATTGTGAAGATGTGGACAAGCTATCTATCTCTGCCTATAGCCAGTCATTAATCCTGTAAGAGTACAAATTGCCTCTGTCCCCTGTCATTTTGATGTGCTCCCCCTAACCCCCCCCTCTCATACCTCCCCACTACATTCTCCATCTTATCGTCGGTCCCCCCCCCCACTCCACCTCAATCACATACTCTCTCCTAGTTAGTCTTCTACTCTCCATCCCCCCAACTTACACCCCACTCTCATATACCTCTCCACTCCATCCCTCTATCATCCTCAGCCACATCCTGCCTCCCCCCCCCCAACCTCACTCACATACTCTTCTAATTACTGTAGTTTGTCCCTCTCCATCCCCCCCAACTTACACCCTCCTCATCTACTTCATCCCTCCATCTCACTCACATACATTCTCCTAATTACTTTGTCACTCCATCCCCCCAACTTACACCTTCCTCATATACTTCATCCCTCCACCTCATTCACATACACTCTCCTAATTAGTCTGTCGCTCTCCATCCCCCCCCCCCATCTAACACCACCCTCACATGCTCCTCCACTCCATCCCTCCAACTCACATTCATATATTCTCCCAGTTCATCATCTCTCCATTTCCCCAACTTCCACACCCCTCTCATATACCTCTCAACTCCATCCCTTAGTCTCCCCCTGCCTCTTCCCTCACCTCCACCTCACTCACATACACTCCTAGTTTCCATCCCCCCCAACTTACACCATTTCTCTTATACCTCTACAACATCCCTCCATCTCATCCTGTCTCCCTGCTCACCTCATTCGTATACACTTTCCTATTTAATTTACTCTCCATCATCCCTACTCATCCCTCCATATCATCCACGGTCTCCCAGTTCTAATATCTGGGGCGAAAGACAACAGAATGACCTATTTCTGACTAGACTAAGATGTGGAATACGGGCAAAACATATCTACCAATAACATACCTTTAAAAAAAAAACACCTTCACTCCAATGATGATATATATGGCCACAATTTATGAAGTGACATTTCTTGCCTTTAAGACTTATGAACAGCCTCCTACACTTTACACCCTTTATTAATTTCTTGATCATATAAATAACAGTGACGTGCATCTTCACTGAGATGGGCTGAAGTTGAAATTTAACACTCATGGTCCGGTGCAAGTAGGAAACAAATAAACCATATATAAAATCAGTATGCTGTTCCTGGCCTACCCAGCCAATTCATACCTATGCTGCGGGTTTTTGATTCAGTCCAACATGACTGATTTTTAGGTAATGTTCCCAGAAATATTTATATTTAAAAAAATTAATGCAAGGAAGAGGGAACCAAATGCTAGGAGTCCTGAATGATTTTTCCATCGAACAAAATATTAAAAGCTAAATGCCAATTTCAAGATCCGTTAATTTCAAGATGCCTGGACACAAAGTGTTTTAATGACTGGAGGGTCATAGGCAGTAGGAAATGTAGAGGAAGGCAGTTCCAGAGTTGACATGTTGCATATAAGAAGGACTGGGAGTAACGGTTAACTCTAGCATTGGAGAGCTGGACAGAAAAGGGATGAGAGTTTGCCGCTAGACAGGTGCTATGCACCTGCCATAATGGTGGAAGAATGAAAGCAGATAATTCAGAGGGGCTCTGATCATTGATGTAGTGACAGATGAGATAAAGATGCAACAGTTGTTGTCAGAGGGAATAAAAACTGGCATGCTGCATCACCATGTGCTGCTAAGCAAAACGTTGAGAAGTTTCAAATCATTCTATGTCTGCATTGGAAGTTTTTGTTTTTTTTTCTCCCCTGCAGTTCTTTGCTTGTTTAGAATTTTCATTCAGAGTTGCACAAATGCTTTATTCATTGGCAACACAACTGACATAAGATTTTAAAATGCGCAATTTTACTACCCCCAAAATATTGGAAATTCTACAACAGACTTGTCAAAATCAAGCTGTTTTTCATATATGTGTCTTAATGGCAAAAAATTGTGTACTCCACTAGACAAAACATTAAAACATTCATATAAAGCAGTCATTTATTGGAATAAAGAAAATATTTCATGGTCGGCACATATATACAAGTAACGGATGTGGGATCATGAGGGCTACAATATACTAAAATCTACATGAGTGAAAAACTGCTGAAAAATCAAAGTTCTGACTGACTGAGTGGCCAAGAAATGCTCCCACATCCACAGATAGACAGTGCATATACAGATGTCCTCGTTTAGTCACAAGTATGGCCTAAATTAACGGTATTCCTTCCATACAACTGGTAATGAAAATTTTGAACCCTGACTAAGCTTTATAGGAACACTTTTCAACTGACAGAACTGGATCAGAAGAAAAAAAAAAAGGGGGTGGGGTTGCACTGTTTGATGATCCATAGTTATAAGGTATGAATTAGTCTCCTTTGTTACTTCATTTAGTTTTCTATCACTTACAAAGGCTCTAACATGCTTGTATAAAGTTGGCATTGTCATCTAATGGCAACTCTCCATGCTACTTCATCTCTGGCAGCCTCCCTCTTCTGTCCCTTATTCCTGGGGTCTCACTGTATGACTTCATCCCGGGTCTTGCTTTAGTCTGCCTCTCGCAACTCTACCCTAAACAATTACACCTCTCACCCTCCATCCTCTCCACATGCCCAAACCATCACAATCCACCCCTCCTCATCATTACAATACACTCAAGGCCCATCCTTCCTCTCTACTCTCCAATTGCAACCCTAACTCCCCTCCCAAGGTCTGTCATTCAAGGATGCACTACATATAAATCTAATCATTGTCATTTCTGTACGTTTGAGCCTATGAACATCCTCCTCCTTCACTACCCAGATCTCACCGCCATACAGCCTAACACTCCTTACATGCCACATACAAAGATCCCTTAGCACTTAGCACTGAGGAAGCGCCCTCTTAATGTCAGGAGGCAACAGCTCCCTGAACTACTACTAACCACTCCTCTTCCTAGCCTCAGAGATATATATAACACCAGCTCCACCTCCAGCACACGTCCCCAAAATAAAAAATAAAATAAAAAAACACTTTTGAGAGACTCACCACCAACATCAATCCTTTCATGCCCGGCAACCTTAGCACACGCACATACACACTAAATCAGCATTTTATGCAGCCTACCTCTAATAGCACTACTTGTTTTATGCACCCACTTATCACAAACACTGAACAAGATGCAGTTACTTCCCATACCTATGTGGCAAACCACACATGGCCACTCTCCCTCTGCTCTGACAGTACTGCCACCAGCCCTAGATACCATCACCTTTGCCTGCCAGTCATATCAACCCTCCAGTCTGACTACACACTGCCATCAACTGAGACAAAAGTGAATAGGGATCTGTCCGGTTTGAAAATATGCTATGACAATTTACAGTAATTTCAAAGGCAATGAAAGAGGCTGCCTTCATGAGGTGGCATAGTCTCCTTGGTTATGGATACTACTCATATCAATGTGACATAGCAAAAGACTTTACAGGTACAGGAGACTTGCTTTCATGAGTCTCCTTGGTTATTAGTCCCTCACGTGGTAGGTAATTGTGATATCTACTCACTTGATACACAGAGCAACGTCAAACTCGAAGTGCTTGTGTCCAAACTATTTGAACTTTTGAAAATTCTGATCTTTTGATACAGCATATCTGTGGCTATTTTTCTCTTAATTCTCACAGTTTATACATACTTTTGACACAAGCATTGTAGTATGGGCTAACTACCTTGCTTCAGGCATCCTGTTTTCAAATGTTTTTACAACACTATCTCTGTTACGGTAATAATTATCAGGACTTGCTACAAACCATCAAGTACTTTAATTGCAAATTTCTCTTTCCTCATCTTGTGTATATCCCCTTGTTCTAAAACACTTTACAACTGTGATCATAACTAACATCAATCAGTGAGTTGTAAGGGACAATAATTTTGCATTCATTTATTTACATCATAACTATATTACTGTGCATTAATATTTACATCTTTCAGCAACTCTATTGATGCAGTGCTGCCTACTGCTTCTTTACCTTTATCATTCTTTTTCTGTGTCTGCCTTCCCCTCTTACTATTTCCCACATCTTTCCTGTCACTTTTTATTACTCTTCTTTCCCTTTCAGGGGGCTTTACATTGAGTGACAAACCTAATGGTTTCCTGAAAGCTAAGAAACCATTTACAGTACTGGGTGGTAAAAATATCACCAACACTTAAGTGTTCCCTACGTGTCACCAAGTGGGTTGGCAGAGGGTTTGTGCCCCTCCCCATAAAACAACTAACTGATGTCAAATGGCCACCTTTTATGAGATTATGGAATCTGGCTTTAGACAGATTTAGCCCCTGCCTTGCGTTGTTTAGTGAGGAATCAGCCAATACTGCAGTTTATATTACAGCCTGACCAATGTGGTGATGCTACATTTTTCTTTGCATATTTGTGCATTGCTCCCTCACAGAATGCTTAGTTTATTCATGATGTATTTTATAAATACTGTATGTACACTTTTCAAAGTCTGTATTACTATAATCTTGCAGAAATACTGAAATCTCAAACAGTGATGCAAAAGGTGTACACATTATGTGTGTGTGTGAAACGACTGGAAGAATTTGGAGGTTTATATCTACTCAAATGTTGATTGCACAGTGGTTTAACAGTGATGCAAATGATCCAAAAAGCTTAAATTAAGTGACTGCTGCCTACCAACGATCATGCTTATGTCAAAAGTGAGTAAAACTGGTTGACATCTGACAAGTGGTGTTCCATGGTGTTGTGTGGTTAAGGGATATTTAGCATAATTTCACTTGACAAAGAACTTAGAAATCTTATTACATTGCTTTGTAATGCCATATACTGTCATGTTTAACACCATCATTGTCTTTGAGAATACCTGCAATGGGTTAATTTACTCTAGTTTTAGTCAGTAAAGAACTAAGTTGTTTCCATTACCACATTCGTCTCAACATGTGCACACACACACACATTGCGTATTTGCGGCTGCACTGTTACATTGCAAACTTTTATTTTTTCGCAGCACTGCACTAATCGGTAAAGCTGGGACACCTTTTTGAAGCCACAATTATGGTGAAATCTGAATACGATACAACTGAATCAAAGAACAGACAGTTTTGTAACCACAAGGAGGAAAGGAAATTATGAACGAGTGACCAGATGCTTTATAGTAAGTTCACCAGTACCAGATAAGTGTGGCTGGCAATTTTTTATGCTGGAGCCTGTGGTCATTTGTAAGCTAATCTTGGGTTATAATAATTACAGACTTCATAAATTATGGTATTCGAACTTTTGACATTTCCAAACTTTCGAGGCACTAATTTTTGAGGTTGCACTGTAGTACTGCCTACTTCAACTATCACTGTTTGTTTGCCCTCCCTCCCTACTCCTCCTCTTCCTTCCTGTCACTTTTATATCTCTTCTTTCCACTTCAGGCAGTTCTACACTGGGTGCCATGCCTAATGTTTTCCTACAACCCAGAAAACCATTTACAACACTGGGTGGTAACCGTGTAACCCAATAACGGGATGATGTGGAGCCTACTATGGTGCCCGTTAACTTAAATGCAGCATCCATCCAGGAACCAAACCTGCACATTATTCCCCACACCTCACAGTTGCAGGGCACTGTTAATTGCAAGGGAACGTTGGTTCACTGCATGGGGTGACCCTGCAAGAGGCTGTCACTAGACTGTGGTTGATGGGTCTGCTTGGCCAGACAGACTGGGGCTGATCAACATGAGTCCCTCAATTCACAATCCCATTAAACAAAACATCCCTCAATTCTCTCCCTATTCTCCCTAAGTATAATGGTGGACTACAAAAGTCTCCTTGGTTACTAGTCAATAATCCACTTAATATGCATTGGAGAGGGTTGCCTCGAGTCTCCCTCGTTACTAGTCATACCTCCCTGGACAAAATTCAGCACTTCATGACTAACAAACAAGCCTGGGGACAAAATGAACATACTACTTAAATAAAAAGAAAAAAGGTACACTAGGACTTCCTTCACATACAATTATGGTTCTTTCGCTAACTTTCCACAGCACTTCCTTGTGACTAGCACATAAACGAGGACTTTCTGTATACACAACTACAGTTTTCACTTTAACTTGGCCAAGATTTATCCTTCAGCAGTTTACCTCACTTAAAAAAATACAACATTGGTGCTACATCCTTTCCACAGCACTTCTTTGTGACTAGCATCACTAATTTTAATATAATATAGGTAAACAAAATTCAGAGAAGGTACCGTAATTTCAGACCTACGTTAAACCCTTCCCAAGGCACTTCTTCGTGACTAGCATGGTAATTTTAGGCCAAGTTAAAGCAAAAAGAGATAAGCAGCTTAACACATTACCAATCTTCTTGAAAAATACTGCATATTCCTTTAGACAGCTGGCTTGAACTTGCTGTCTTGCTACCATCTTCAACCATCTTGTTAGAAGTCAACCTGCCTCCTGCAAATATAGAAAGACGTTAGTTGGTTTGTCCTCATCTGATGGAACTGAACCACTCCCAATACTGAAACACTGAGCTGTGGTTGCTGAGGCACCAGGTACCCAAGCAAACCCACTGGACCACTACCCACCACCCAAACCCACTGCACCACTACCCACCACCCAAACCCACTGCACCACTACCCACCACCCAAACCCTCGTAAGTCACCAGACACCTGAACCCACTAAAACTGCCAGGCACCAAAACCCTCTAGTCCACCAGGCACCAAAACCCTCTAGTCCACCAGGCACCAAAACCCTCTAGTCCACCAGGCACCAAAACCCTCTAGTCCACCAGGCACCAAAACCCTCTAGTCCACCAGGCACCTAAACCCTCTAGTCCACCAGGCACCTAAACCCTCTAGGCCACCAGGCACCTAAACCCTGTAGGTCACCAGGCATCCAAACCCTGTAGGTCACCAGGCACCTAAACCCTGTAGGTCACCAGGCACCTAAAACCTGTAGGTCACCAGGCATCCAAACCCTGTAGGTCACCTGGCACCCAAACCCTGTAGGTCACCAGGCACCTAAACCCTGTAGGTCACCAGGCACCTAAACCCTGTAGGTCACCAGGCACCCAAACCCTGTAGGTCACCAGGCACCTAAACCCTGTAGGTCACCAGACACCTAAACCCTGTAGGTCACCAGGCATCCAAACCCTGTAGGCCACCAGGCACCCAAACCCTGTAGGTCACCAGGCACCTAAACCCTGTAGGTCACCAGACACCTAAACCCTCTAGGTCACCAGGCACCTAAACCCTCTAGGCCACCAGGCACCTAAACCCTCTAGGCCACCAGGCACCTAAACCCTCTAGGCCACCAGGCACCTAAACCCTCTAGGCCACCAGGCACCTAAACCCTCTAGGCCACCAGGCACCTAAAAACATTAACCTAATCTAAACACACACTAACACACCTAACATTCAAACACCTGCCAACTGGATCATCTAAAGTTTAAATTCCCTACCTAAACAAGAAGATAAATTCCCTACCTAAACAAGAAGATAAATTCCCTACCTAAACAAGAAGATAAATTCCCTACCTAAACAAGAAGATAAATTCCCTACCTAAACAAGAAGATAAATTCCCTACCTAAACAAGAAGATAAATTCCCTACCTAAACAAGAAGAGACATCTTCAATGACCTGCAGCAAAACTACTGCAGCCAATTTTTTAGTTTCTCTTTGAAACTCAAGACAAACTGTTTGATTAAAATGCCCCCTTATAGCCAAGCTTGAAAACTGCTAAATAATCAGCTGACAACAGCTGACATAATCAGCACTGAAAATCTTATCTCAACTCTTTACCCACTTAAGGGCTAAAAAAAAAAAAAATCCATCATTCATTCATTTATAAAAACTTCATAGTGCTTGCATACATCAGCCATGATCACCTAATGGCAGTTCTCCATGCTGCTTGTTTTCTAGCAGCTTCTCTATTCAGTCCCTCATCCTTGAGGTCACCGATTTATTGGAGGTCAAAAATCTGTCTATCAACTCTACCCTCAATGTTAACACTTCACAGCCATCCTCCATCTTCTCCACATTCCCAAACCATCTCATTCTACCCCTTCCTCTCAACTCTACCCTCAAAGTTCACATCTCTCACCCTTTGCACCACACTATCATCCTCTATCTTCTCGACATTCCCAAACCTCCTCAACACCAATACATTCAAGTCCCATCCTTCCTCTCAAACCATCTCAATCCACCCTTCCTCTCAAACCATCTCAATCCACCCTTCCTCTCAACTCGACCCTCAGTGTTCACACCTCTCACCCTCTGTACCCAGCTGTCATCCTCCACCTCTCCACATGCCCAGTGAAACGGACCACATTAAATTCCTATGGCAATACCTGCATAGATATCATACTTTACCTCTGTTCTCACCCACACTGCATAACATAGGTCTCCATGTTTCAAGCAACTGTTCCAATATTTCTTGCACAGACTAATGTATATTCTGCTAACTTGCTCTAACACCAGTATCTAAATTATGAGATTAACAATAATGCTATTCAAAAAAGTGCTGTGGCGGTGCTAAGGCAAGATAATGTCATTCTTGCATTAGGGTATATTAAACTATAAAATGAAAAAAAATCTATACTAATTTAACGCTAAAAAACTATCTCCATCTCATTTCAATTTCTTAACTGTGAGGAAAATGATCTTGCCACTAAACAATTCTTAAAGCTCAGCTGTACTATATTCTAATCTTCACCTAAGGAACTGGCCCACTCCCTCAAGTTTAGTACTTAAGTGACAACCCAAATTTTCGTTAACTTTAGTAACAGAGGTAGGAATGAGTCTCCCGGGTTACTATAAGCCTGTTTTCACTGGACCAAACTAACACTCCCTCATCAATACTGTGTGCCTGCTTCAAATTCAGTAATCTAGCTATCAATCTTTAACACCTTAATCTCAGTGGGGGAGGCCACAAATTGGCTCCACATTGCCCTGTCCTGTCATTTGGCTGTCCTCACTCCAACTCACACACACCCTCTATCATCTCTCTCTCTCTCTCCACTCCATCCCTCCAACTCACGCACCCCCTGTCTCATCTCTCCATTCCATCCCTCCAACCACACACCCCCTTTCCCATCTCTCTCCATTCCATCCCTCCATCTCATCCTTGATTATAATGTAGGAATGAGTGTCCTTGGTCAATTCAACAGTCCATAAGTATTTGATTACACTAACAGACAGGAGACACACACACACAGACATGAGACAGAGAAACAAGACAGGAGACAGAGAAACAAGACAGGAGACAGAAACAGACAAGAAATATAGGAGAAAGGCATGAAACACACACAGGAAAAACAGACATGAGACAAACAGGAGAGAAAAAAAGAAAGCGAGACAGGCAGGAGATGGACATGAACACACAGTACTATACTTATCTGAACAGACATCTACTACTCTCCCCCTACCAGTCAATGCCCCTCTGCTACTGGGTTCTCCAGGGAGTCTCCCATCCCACCTCTCGAACCACAGTCAGGCTGCCATCTCTCCGGAACCAGGCTACCTTGATACACACATCCACGCGAACCCGGGGCCACCATACGAACATCACTGTAATGATTGTAGGAATAGAGTACAAATTATTTAGAGCAGACAATTATACATAACACTACTACTTCTACCTTCTACTTGCCCTAGATTTTGCCTTATGCAGTCCATTTCACACAGTTCAGTGGCAGAACAAGGTAATGCTACACCCAGTTATCCTTTCCACAGCACTTCATGACTAACAACATTCTAGTGTTCATCTAATGTTAAAACTCAAAATTAAAGAGGAATTATTTTAAACCAAGAAAGAGGAGCATAGCATCACACTGGTAGCTATCTACTTTTTGTTAACGCTAAGTATTCAAAATAGGGAGTTGCTTTTAGATCAAATATTGCATTGTTTTCTGACAATCAGCCACTTCCACAAAAAGTAGGATGAGGCTGCATTTGACGAGCTGTAGTTATGAGCTAGGATTGAGTCTCCTTGGTTACTTGACTGCTCTTACTCTAACTGGGCTGTAATTGCCATCTCCTTCTTGAATGCTAAGCTGTAATATGGTACTAGATTAATACTAGAATGTGAGGCTAGTCACGAAGAAGTGCTATGGGATGAGAGCCGTACCATTGTCTTTCTGCCACAGAGCTATGTGGAAATTTACAAAAGAATGAAAATCTTGATCAAGTTATTGTCCAATAGTCAAAATAGTTAAGGAATGAGTCTCCTTGGTTACTAATCAAAACTGCCCTCCCAATATGACTACATTTGGCCATAAACTAACTTAAAAGAAGTTTGGGATCTTTATGAAGTGCCTTGGTCATGAGTAAGAAATGTCTCTTTGGTTACTAGTCAAAATTACCCTCTCAATCTAACTACACTTGGTCATGAACATAAAAGAGTCTGGGGATCTTGAAGTTATTGCATGAATCTAATAAGTCTAAGTAAGGAATAAGTCTCCTTGGTTACTAGTCAAAATTACCCTCCCAGTGTGACTATACTTGACCATAAACTAACTGAAAATGGGCTACGGATCTCTATGAAGAGCCTTGGTCATGAGTAAGTATTGAGTCTCCTTGGTTACCAGCCAAAATCACCCCTCCAATCTTACTACACTTGGCCATCAAGTAACGGAAAAGGGGATAGGGATCTTTTCAAGGCTTTTGCATAGAATCTGTGCCTTAGTTATGGAATGAGTCAACTTGGTTACTAGACAAAATTACCCCCTCCAATCTGACTACACTTGGTCATAAAGCAATTGAAAAGGGGCTAGGGATCTGTATGAAGAGCTTTGGCCTTGAATCGCCATGGTTACTAGTAAAAATTACCTTTCCCATCTAGCTACACCTGGCCAACAACTATCTGGAAGCAGCGGTGCCCACAGAAGTATTTGTGGTGGATGCACATGTTGCAAGGGGACCCAGTTTTCAGGACTGGGGGGTGGCGAGCATTCCAGAGGTGAACAGTACTCAATCTGCCATATGAGAACGCAGATGACTTTTATAATTATGGCCAACTGCTCGTCAGTGAAAAATTCTCGGACTCTGTCTAGGATAGTCCCAGTTTTTTTTAGGCTTCTTTGGCAATGGATCTAACATATGGCGTCCAGCTTAGGGTAGCATTTAGTGTCACCTACAAGGTCAATACTAGAGGAAGTAGGAATATTTACATTAAAAATTATGTGGGAGTCGGAAGGATTGTTGGTCAGAAAAATGAATCATTTGAAAATTCTGACGAATAGGACAGTATATTTACCTTAACAATGAATAATGAACTATAGGCTATAAGAAGCAAATTGACAAATCTCTATCTATATGTAAAACATACAGGTGTAGTCATTCAAAAATACCATTTTTTCTAATGTCAAGAACACATATAGGCTTAGGCAGTCTAGGTCATAAGAGGCCTAAGTGTGGAGCCTGTAGGGTGTAGCACCGAAAATCCGATATGGCAGTTATCCCTAATGTTCACAGAATAATCGTATCTTCTTTTACTGTGGTGTTTCACTATGGTTTTGTTTCCCTACCTTTAGTAACAGGCTATCCATCCAGGCTTAGGTTTTTAAGCTATCGGTATCCCTTAGCCAAATGAATTAGTTGAATTGACGGCTGCTGCAATTCCTTAATACCTAGAAATGTAACTACTGATTCTTATGGAAGCTGCAGGCATAAAAAATGCAAAAACAAATTCCTAAGATAATAACATGTTATAAAACGTACTAAATTATCCCCTTCTCCGCTTCTCCGATCATAAACAATGAACGTTCTCTAGCATTCGAAAGGCATATTAAAATAATCGATTGTCTGAGTCTCATAGGAAATAAACCAGTAATAAAACCATTGTTTCATCAAATAATCATTTGGGTGACCAATTATCCTAAATACCAGCGAGATACCGAAATAGAGCATTCGACTTTGTATAAAACAAGATTATGGTAACTAAAGAAAACCATCCCGAACGTAAGGACGAGGGTAACTATTTAATTTTCTATGAAACTATTACATTACTTACATAACGATAAAGTTAGCAAATTCTTTTAATGATTGAGTAAATGTTTAGGTAATATATTTGGTTATATTCCCTAACAGGGCCCCTCGGGTCCCTTTCTTGCCTGAGGGCCATAAAGTGGACGCACGTGCGTGTCCGCCTGGGGGCGCCCTGTGAAAAGGTGCTCGGGATATTTACGAAGAGCCTTGGTCATGAGTCTCCTTGGTTACTATAGTCAAAACTGTCTTTCCAATCTGATTACACTTGGCCATAAAGTAACTGAAAGGGGCCGCTAGGGATGTGTCAAACATTTAGAATTTTGCTGTGAAATTTAATATACCTAACCCCTCCACAAATGCCATGTGGAAGTAGCAGGCAAAAATATAATACTAATAATTAATAATATTATTATTATAATCTGAAAAGGCTTTGGCATACCAGATTACTATCCAGAATGTCCCCTCCAAAGTGATGGTTGTGGTGGTGGTAGCTGTGGTTGCACTCGACAGCTAAATGCCTTAATGTCGGAGAGGGTGACCACAAATTCCATAGCCTCTGTGTCATTCTTTTCTTCGTTATCAGGCTGCCGTCCCCTCCAACTCACTCCCCTAAAACAGAAAATCCTTATAAGCCATCGCACTAAAACATCCGTCAGTTACATCAGCCACAAAATATCCATAAACTGAAACCAAATTCCACACACACTCAAAACTTACATACAACCCGAAACTCCACACACCTTCAATTATCTGAGTAAGCTTTAGAAATACTCAGGAGCGTTTAAAATCCAAATTAAAAATATCATAAAAGCAATAAATGGCGAGAAAACGGAAAAAGAGCTTACCAGATTCACACATCCTTCTCCGCCCACAGTTCAAGCCAGACTGACCAAGCCCAAATTCCCCCTCCCGGCCTCCCCCTCCGCATTCTTCTTTCGGCTCGCTCCCTCCCCCCACTAGTTCTCCCTCCCCTCCACCACCTCCCTCCCTTCACACCTCTTATTTCCTCCACCCCTCTATTTCCTTTCTTCCATTTCCTCCTGTCCTTTCCTTCCTTGTCGATCTACCTCTTGTCATCCTTCTTCCTTCCAGAAAAGCGTTTCCTCCATCCCCCCTTTCCTCCTTTCCTCCCACCCCTCCACCCCCTTTCGTTCGCCCAATCTCTCTGGCTTTTTGGAACATTCGATATTTTAAGAACACACACACACACACACAATCACACACACACATTATCTACAGTATAGGATGATGATGATTACACCAATATTAATGGTTGTATAATCTGCACCAGGATTATCACCATCGCATTTATTACAACTAACCACCACCACCACCATCACCAACTACCACCATTACCACCACCACCAACTACCACCATTACCACCACCACCAACTACCACCATTACCACCACCGCAACTAACTACCACCATCGCAACCAACTACCACCATTACCACCACCATGACCAACTACTATCATTGCCACCACCACCACCAACTACCACCATTACCAGCACCACAACCAACTACCACCATTACCACCACCACAACCAACTACCACCATTACCACCACCACAACCAACTACCACCATTACCACCACCACAACCAACTACCACCATTACCACCACCACAACCAACTACCACCATTACCACCACCACAACCTACTACCACCATTACCACCACCACAACCTACTACCACCATTACCACCACCACAACCTACTACCACCATTACCACCACCACAACCTACTACCACCATTACCATCACCGTGACCAACTACCACCATTACCACCACCACAACCAACTACCACCATTACCACCACCACCACCACCACCAAGTACGACCATTACTACCACCATTACCACCACCACAACTACCACTACCAAGACCAACTACCAACATTATCCCCATCACAACGATCCACCATTACCACCAGCACCACCGCCACCACAACCATCTACCATCATCACCACCACAACCATCCACCATTACCACCACCAACACAACCACTACCACAACCTACCATCACAACTACAACCATCCACCATTACCACCACCAACACAACCACTAACACAACCTACCATCACAACCACAACCATCCACCATTACCACCACCAACACAACCACTACCACAACCTACCATCACAACCACAACCATCCACCATTACCACCACCAACACAACCTCTACCACAACCTACCATCACAACCACAACCATCCACCATTACCACCACCACCACAACCTACCATCACAACCACAACCATCCACCATTACCACCACCAACACAACCACTACCACAACCTACCATCACAACCACAACCGTCCACCATTACCACCACCAACACAACCACTACCACAACCTACCATCACAACCACAACCATCCACCATTACCACCACCAACACAACCACTACCACAACCTACCATCACAACCACAACCATCCACCATTACCACCACCACCACCACTACCAAGATCGCATTTTTGTACCCCAAATTCCCCTATTGTTAACAATCCTAAATATAAACACAATTTCTAGCAGTGAGGGCAAGATTCAGATAGACTTGCGGTCTTATCTTGACTTAAGTTTTTTCAGATTCATTTTGATGTGCTTTATTTAAATTCGATATTCAATTTATTGGGAAAACACGATTCCATTTTTTCCTTAGAGGTCATAAATTGTGACCTCAGGGATAATGGACTGAAGAGGGAGGCTGCCAAAGATCGAGCAGTGTGGAGAGCCGCTGTTAGATGACTAAGGCGGACGCATGCAAGTTGCCCTCCCCCTACCTCTTTCATATACCTCTCTACTTCATCCCTCCATCTCATCTTTGGTCTCCCTCTCCCCCCCCCACCTCACACACATACACTCTCCTCGTTAATCTTTCACCCTCCATCCTCTCGACGTGGCCATACCACCTCAATGTATTTCTCCTAATGCTTCCTATCACATCCACACCCACGTGAATTACCATCAGTGAGAGATGCAATCAGAGCAGGTTTGAAACCGCAAAGGTGTTCAGGAAGGAAGACAAAGAAACTACAGGATGAGGGAGCTGGTGAATGATCTTTTGCCTCATAAAAACACAGTGGCTCAAGGTTAGCTCAAAGATGGTGGGGAAAGTCATTCTTGAGTGATAAGCAGCAGCAGCATAAGCTGGTCAAGGTCTAGAATGATGCTAATGGTGTAAGATGCAGACTGGGTTGGGCAGAAGACGAAGGACAATACCATGGTGTTATTTCACAGGCTGCTTGATATCACAAAGTGTCCCTCTTGTACTGGGAGCTACTTGTGCTCACATGTCACTGTTCTCCACACTAAGAGCTGCCCATGATAGAACTTGGATTCATACTGGTACAAAGGACAAAGGTTGGTGCCTTCAGCGGCCACCAAATCTCCAGTGTGGGTAAGAAAGAAACCAACAGGATTGAAAAGGCAGAGAAGAGGAATGAGATGCAGAACAAATGAGAGAAGGTATCAAGAGCAAAGGAAACCTGAAAGTAATCATACTGCTGAAAGTATGGAGTAAGAGGAGACCAATTACTTGCCAGATAATGTCACTGATAATGATGATGATGATGATGATGTGAGGGAAGAGGAGTCACAGAATCAGTCAACCTCTGGCAGGAGCAGCACCAATAATAAACCTCTGGCATTAACAGCAATCCACTAACGGGTTGGTGACAGACCAACTGCTGTCAAGCCACTGCCACACTTGAGTCATATGAAACTGTGGCAAAGCAGGACAAAAGCCAAACCATAAATTATCATAAGGCTGCCAGAGCTGCAGGAACTGAGGAGAATATCAACAATGAAGATGAGATTATATGTTTTCTTTGATGGTCGCTAGTGCAAGACATAGGTGATGAAATACAGTGATGCGACAGGAAAATACAACAATGATTTACACTCAGTACAGCACTACTGCAGGACAGCTGGGCCATCTTTCACTACCTGGATCACTTCACACAAGAACCAACAAGTAAACCCTAACTTTATCCACAATGATTTCATCCAATGTTCCTATAAATGCCAAGCGACACATTTAGGCGTTCATATCCATGCCGAGTTTTGAGCCAATGAGGGATGTATTGGGGGGAATTTGTATGGCCTTTTCAAATTCCTAAAGTGCATAGTGGTGTGCTGGATTATAGATGGCATCACTATCAACATTATATCAATCAACTCTTCTTGCTATAAATAAGTACGGTCATCGTCAAAATTTCCTTTGGTGCTCAGCTTTTTCTGTGTCAAAGACGGTGACTCTGGCCATCTCTGTCTCATAGCCTAGTATGATATGGAACCTTGTCATTGTCTCTATAAGTAATTTATGGTTAGATATCTTCAACACTTCCATTAGAACACCATATGAAGCCTTCACAGTGCCCTGGGTTCCAACTATGCCTCGCTCCAGTTCCTCTGGATCAAACTGTATGATACTGATACCAACTCTGTCCCCTTGTGAGGCCATTCTACTGGCTGTTGGTACTTCTCCAGAGACTCCACCTTTTTCAGACTAGGTACTTCCACGTCACTGATTGCAGCTGTTCCCTGGAGTTCTGTGCCCGTCACAAGCAGCTCCTGGCCCTTGATACAACAGCAATGGTCAACAGCAAGTAAGAATGACCTTGACGTCTCTCTCTGCCATATAAGCAAAGTCCTTCAATGCCGTTATTAAAAACTGAACTTCAACTGGTTCAACTTTAGTGGCATCTAGACATCCCAGCTTCACTACCATCATGATAATTTTAGCCGTTAAAAATTCTGTATCCTGAAGAGCTGTGACTACAGGTGTACCTCGATATACGATACCCCTAGATGAAATACCCCGGCTTAACAATGGCGGTAGAAATACCACCACACCGCACCTAATGATGGCCAATCCGCAGTTTAATGATGGTTTTTTTTTTTGTTTTTTTTTACCAATTTTGATTATATTTTATACTAAAATTATGTGTTTAGGTTGATTATAAACTGTTTTTAGACTTAATGTATTTTACCCATACGTGGGGTGAACACTGTCATCTTAGGGTACAGTTTACTATGCTTGAGTTTTCCCAGACGTATATTCGACGATTTTCAAATTTATTTGTTGGTTTTAGTAGTTATTTACAGGTGTTAGGCTTAGGTTAGCTGCTTTTACAGCTGTTAAGCCACTGAGATTGGTTTTAAATTAGTTTTTGGACTCATTTGGGTGAATTTAGGACTTGGTTGGGGGGAAACCCAAGGGTCAAAAATGTTTCCCTATACAGTACTGTACTTTACACGTTAAATCTACCCTGAGATACGATACCCCACCTAACGATGGGTTTTTACTTAACCAATTGCATCATTAAACCAGGGTATACCTGTACTAGGTAGCCACACTGAAATAAAAGACCTCTGATGTTTGTGACAAACATCAGTCAGAATAATAACTGAGCAGAGCAGAGGAAAAACGCATAATAGCAGTAAAACTGAGATGGGAGAATGGTGACTCTGGATTCCAGGGCCTACCATGGATGGTAGGTGTGGGAATGTCCACTGGCACTCATATACTCATTTTTCAAGAGCAGATGAAACATCAAGTACCTCAGGAGGAAGGTCATGTCTGGTAAAGCATTACTGGAAAATGTGAAGCAATACACCCACCACTCAGCTCTTTTTGCCAGGGATGATTCCTCCCCATCACCATATCTAGTACCAGTGGTGTCATAAGTAGCTTGACACGTCTTCCTAAGGGTACCTCCAAAATGAGTAAGCACAAAATGAAAAAGTATTTATATTCAAGATGATTTTTCACTGCGTAACATAATCTCGCAGTGCTTTGTGAAAAAACTTTCACAATGTCAGATGAAGAATTACTGCGAAGTAAATAGTCAATCAACATTTGTATACTGTAGCTTCAGCTTGAGTACTCCTCAGAGCAAAAGGGAAAAGTAATGCAAAGTGTACCTCTTACTTTATAGAAATCTGGTCTCAAGTGATCAGAAACTGTGTATATTAATGACAACACTTTTCACATTTTATTCTATATGGTACCTACTGAGAATGAAAACCATTGTCTCTTGCCCTTTGTAGGATCCTTTGTAGGATGTGTAAGTCATCATAATTATCCCAATGTAGGTCAAGGCATCATTTGGACAGTTTATTCTTGCTACCAGTGTATATGACTGTAGGATACAATACAAGCCAGGGGAAACTCCTGTCCAACAAAGGGATAATGTAACCTCTGCCTTTTCCACATGTTATGAAAATCTAGTTATTAAGTAATTTTCATGAAGTCACAATCAGTACAAAACACTGTATATTACCTAACTTGAAAATATACCTGTAACAATTATTCAACAATGGAAATGCAATGAAAATTCAACTCACAATCATGTAATATATTTACTAACTACATGGTGAAGAACTTAAAATATTACACTAACAGGTATTTTAAATACCAATATACATATAATAAAGCACATCACTGGTGACAGCAGTGCACATCTCAGTAGCCTTTCCTTCCTCGAAATCTTTGCCTGTTGTCCAGCTGTGGAAGAAATTGATGACTGCTATAATGAGTCTTCAAATAAACTTAGCATCATAAGCTAGAGTCCATTCACTATGATGATTTTAATTCTTTACATTTCCCGACAACTTTACTCAGCGTAGGAGAGAATTTCTGAGCATTAGATATAGCCTTAGTTCATTCTTTCATTCAAAAAAAAAAAAAAAAATCTGGTGTGAGCTTTTAAGACATTCTTGGACACAAGGGGGTCAACTAAGTGGAGAGATGATGGGTGTTCCACAGAAAATTACTTGGAAACCGGTAGGTAAGTGTTCCAAAAGAAATGCATACACAGGAAATTTGTTAACCCTCTCATGATCGGTTACAGCTAATGTTCTATTGCAGCTAAATCTAAGTACCGTGAGCCTTTATGTTTCACGTGATTTGGGTTCGTGAATTTACCTCTCGCAGAGAAGCCCAAAATTTCCAAGAACTTAAGTCTCATGATCAAAAATTCACCTTTTGTGTCAATATATGGGGCGCCAGTGGGCAAGGTGATCGTCAGCTGTTGTCCACCATGTTGTTTTTCACAGTTCCCGCCAGCTGTGAGAATGTTTGTGCGGTGCTCAGGTAGTGAATGCAAATGTGGTCACTTTTTTTGCCTTTCCCTTCGTTCAGCTATTGTTCTGGTATGGTCTACCTGTACTATATTATGGCTTCCTCTTCATTCACTGGAGGGCCAGATAATAGTGGTGATGGTGAAATACCGGGAAGTTCAAAGGATGGAGGCAAGAAGGGAAAAGAACGCCATGAGTATCAAGTCGGTGTGAAGAGGAAAAAGTATTCGGTAGAGGATAAGACGAAAATTTTTCAGGCTGGTGACCCATTTATTTGATGTTTCACAGCGTTTTTATCACATTCACATGGCTGTCAGTTATTCTGGTGTCCTGTTTATGAGAATTATATATCAAAAATGAGAAAGTGACTTTGGGAGGGGCTCTAGAACCAATTAGATTTTTTTACCACTGAATTACTACTTTTCAGTTTGCGATATCCAGGTTTCACGCTAACCTCATGGTACCAATTGGACGCAAAACTTTGGGTATCACTGTAGCCTTATTCAGCCAAGAGTGAATTATATGAGCCTCAGAGTCACAATAAACAAATACAGTATGCACCTCTTGCTTAATGATTGGCTGAGGCACCAATGGCTCAGTTTAACAATCACCAATGTTTTTCACCATTTGTCACTTGATAATGGCTCACCATTTAATGAGTGACTGCCAGTTCATAATTTCTTAGTACTTAATGACTGTCTGTGAATTCTTTAGTCCTTGTTTTTCTGTGAACTATTATCTAATCACACTTCCCTGCTGTCTGTGGGCATTGATGGGGCTACATAAAATAACAGCAATATAAAACACAACAAAAGAGTGTGAGATTCAGGGAGGAATGAGAAGTATTGAAGGCAGAACATACTTATGATAGGGTACTCAGCAAACATTTGCTCATGACAGTGGAAGTATGACTGAAATGGGTGTTAAGAGGATGTCCCACTGCTCTGCTACTTATTATTTACCCAACCAATATTCGAAGCTAAATATACCTATTCATAATTATGTCTGTACTGTATACATGATTACATTACTGTACTCTCAAGGCAGACCTCCAGTGAAAAAAAAAAAAAAAAAAGTATATCTCAGTTTACCTCCTCATTTTACACTTTATTCCAGTAATTGGTTTTCCTGAGCACATTCCACTCATGAAGGAATGGACACATGTATTCTATTGTATATTACTGCATTAACTACAATGATAACATACCAGAGATCTCTTGCATTCAAAGAATGTGGTGCGCAGAGAAAAACATTCTTGGGGTACGGATGGATCATTCGATGTCAGGCATTCTCGTGGTGTTTTACGATGCTGTAAAAAAACACGACTATATAGTACATGCATTACAGCACTTCCAATCTATGTGTGCACATGCACCATTGCCCTTTTAATCTCTATATGTTTTTTCAACCTCAGGGAAACTCAAGTATCTCATTTATATAACTATGGTACTGTATATGTACCAGTATGTATGTATGTATGCAGCCCTGTCTTGAAGTTGACGGCATGTTAAATTTTGTTCTGTGACTAACTTGTCCAAGATTATGGAGTGGGCAACACATCACCTTCTACCACTAATAAAATGATACAGAGTTCTTCCCATTGTTTAACTGGATATTGGAAAAACTACCCAACTAAAACTGCATTAACAATGATTCAAAACTTCTTGGTAAACTGGTGTAGTGTGATGACCTCTCTCCCTAGGTTCTACTGGATCTGTCTGTGGCTTTTGACATAGTAAATCTCCGTCACATGGCTCCCTCTGCCTCTAAATCATGAGCTAGGATCTCACTGACCTCATACAGGGTTCCATAACCTATCCTGAAAATTAGATTTTCGACCTTATGGATTGTGCTTTTTTTTTTCCCTCCCCACCTCTAAGGGCCTCATATCCTGTATTAACCCGTGGATTGCGAGCCACAGCTCAGGCTGGATAGTGTCGCATTGCGAGGCACAGCTTGGGCTGTGGTAGCCGTGCATCACTGCTAACTACTCCACCCCTACACAAACTTACGCAGGCGCTAAGCAAAGATGGAGAGAGAGATATTTTTTCTTTTCACCAGATGATGCCCTGGACGTTTATCCTCAAGTTTAGGATAAACAAAAACAAATTCTTTTTTAAATTAATTTTTCCACTACTCCCCTACGTAAACTTACGCATGGCCCTATGAAAAGACGGTGAGAGAGAGAGAGAGAGATTGTTTCTTTTCACCAGATGATGCCCTGGATGTTTATCTTCAAGTTTATAATAAACAAAAACTAGAAAAAAAAAATTCCTTCGTTTTTAGCACACCAAGGAGTAGGGAAAAAAAAAAAAAAAAAAGGTAACTGCGCAATCCACGGGTTAATAAATAGCCATGGAGACATCACACACCTTTGCTTCATTGAAAAGCTGAAACTGAGTTACTCATTTAGACATCCACCTACTCTTATTCATTACAATCATAAAACTCTATAGTATTCAACAGCTTTTCATCAACACTGTACATACACAGAAGTCTTCCATAATCCTTCTCTATTCAATTTGTTATATGTAGCTCCCAGATTTCTATGTTGTCGTTGTTACTCTACCCTAGTCTGTATGGGTGAGCAGACTCAGTGACCACAAGCAAGCTGCCACCTTCCTGTGACAGACAGTGCCTTGCCAGGGTCAGAAAAATGTCCTTTCACACAGTGAGGTGTGGAGAAAACAGAAGTGACATACCATAATCCCCAAGAGAATGAGCTATGTACAGTACACAAGATATGGTTCATATTCTCAGCCTGAACACTGACTGTTGATTAATGTGGTTGAGTATCCAACTGGGAGTGTTGTGCAGGGTCAGCTACTGGGTCTTGGACCCATGCCATTCCCATGGTAATACCTCTAACAGCTAAGCATGGCAGAATCATCCATCTTCCCTTAGCTGGACATATCTTCTGGCCACATACCCTGTGTTGGTGTTATTTTTGTGGTCCCAAGTTAATCTCAAACATGAATCCTGAGGACTGTAGGCTGATGTTGCCCTTCTGCAAGCTGCCATCCCCCTTTTGGGGGACATTTGTAACATCAAGCAGCAAACCCAGCCAATAATGATGCCACCATGTGAAGGAATCCCTTTCCAGCACTTACAGATCCATAACTGCCATAAATACCTTATTGATAACAGTCCTTTCTACATGTTTGCTACACTACCAGTATATGAGTATACCTTATTGCAAATGTATGATCCACCTAACCTCTACCATTCCTAAAACTACTCATCACCAGATATTCTGGGTTACTTCTTACACTCTCTATAATTATTTTTTCACACAACTTTCATACACTATACTGTAAAATGTACAAAAATGAAATTTTATGCTTACTATCCTAACACAGTCGGTGGCAAGGAGGCAGGCTTTGAGATCCTCCCGTAGACCTGCACATGGTCGCTTGTCCTCACTCTCCTTTGCTTCTTCATAGTACTTCATCTTGGGTTGCTGCCTGCAACTGAAATTACAGTACACTGTACAATACATGGCTACTAATAATGGTACTTCAACTTGGCTACATGCAGTTACATTTACATTAGTGTACTGTACAGTAGCCTATATGCTTTCCCTACGATGTGGTGGTGACCATCATCTACTCACTTGATACAGTGCTGCCTACTACTACCTTCACCTTTATTATTCTATTTCTTTCACTGCCCTCTTATTCTTCCTTCACCTTTATCATCATATCTCTTTGTGTGACATCCTCTCTTCCTGTTTCCCTTTCCTTCCTACCATATCTCTTTTTATTGCGGTACAATTCTTTCCACTTCAGGTAGCTAGCTCTACACTGAGTGACAAACATGACTCAGGAAACCACTTACAGCACTGGGTGGTTACCATATAACTAGATAATGGCGTGATGTAGAACCTAACATGGTGCTCCTGCTAACTGGATGGAACACCACAAATGCAGCGTCCATCCAGGAACCAAATCTCCACACTTTTCCAGTGAGGCACTGTTAACTGAAAGGAACACCAGTTCCCTGCAATAGGGCAGCCCTGCAAGGGTGGTTGCTTGCCTGCAGTTGATGAATCTGCTTGGCCAGATGGACCAGGGTTAATCTACTACTACTACTACTGGTCAGCTGACAAATAGTTGTATTTGACATTCTGGAATAGGCTAATGATCCTCAGTCTCCAGCTCCTGATTAAGTGCTAATAATCAATTTGTAGTAGTGATTGTGGGGATGGAAGTGATGGCCATAGAATACAGTGCTCAAAAGATTGTGCAGAGATGGTGGCTACTTAGTGTTTCACCTCCTACTGGTTGTAAAGCTCAATAGTCCAAACTTTACCATTTTCCCCCATTTAATGTTTGTATTTAGTGGTAGGTGGTGGTGACCATCATCCACTCACTTGATGTAGTGCTGCCTACTTCTTCCTTAGCCTTTATCATTCTTTTTCTGTGCCTGCCCTCCTCTCTTCCTATTTCTCCCATCTTTCCTGTCACTTCTTATTGCTTTTCTTTCCTTTACAGGTGGCTTTACATTGAGTGACAAGCCAAATGGTTTCCTGTAAGCCAAGAAACCATTTACAACGCTGGGTGGTAACCATATAACCAAACCATACGTGCTCCCTACGTGTCAACAAGCGGGTTGGTGGAGGGTTAGTGCCCCTCCCTGTAAAACAAATAACTCCGAGTCAAATGGCCACCCCTTACGGGATTATGGCATCTGGCAATAGATAGATAGATAGATCAGGAGAATTTTTGTTATGAGTTTTACACTGCACAATGCTTAACTTAGTACTTAGTAGCTATATATGATGGGGGGAGGTAATCCAACTCTTCAATCCATCTGCTATCACCTATCTATCTATCTATCTATTGCCAGACGCCTCAATCCCGTTTGGGGTGGCCTATATCTCAAAATGAGCAAACTTAATTTCAAAATACTGAGCTCCTGGATCTGCTTCAAACCTAATCAAACCAATATCATAATTACATTCAACTACCAGTTCTAGAGACAAATTATTATGCTCATCACTTACTTCAACAATTATCAGCAATTCCCCTGCTATAAACACCCGTACAATGTCTTTATTAATACCCTACTTAGTGAATAAGACGTGAGGGCAGGGGGTACTGTCAGTGTCCTAGCTCAATTTGTTGTTACATCTATAATAAAATCTGGTTTGGTAAGGTTACGGAAGACTGACTTAGATTAGGTTAGCTTCTTTTAAAGTAAATTCAATAACAGACATGCAGGAGCTGAAGATCCTCCCTCCATCCTTATTTTCCAAGTGCAGTACCATAACTTACCGGCAGCTACTTAAAAATATCTTTGCAACAGAGGTTTACAGGCTAGAAGAGAAACTGATTAAACTTGCATAAATGACAAAACTTTAATAAATCATGTGGTGAGTATATTAAATTTTGCTGTCAGTTGGGTTAAAAAAAAAAAAAAAAAAAAAAAAAAAAAAGACCTAACCTGCCCTACTTCTGATGTACATGACTTGGCTGCTGGCTCTGTAAGCTGAAAAATCCTCCTCTCCTCTCCTTATTTACTAGTATATATACTAAACAATGCATCTGCAACACAGAACAGAGAAAGATCCATATAGCCTAAGTGTCAAATTTCAAATAAACACACACACACACACACACACACACACACACACACATGTGGAGCGATGTGATTGTTCAAAGCTGCAAGAACACTACATGAAGTAAGGATTAACAAAATATGGTTTGAGAAGGAGGTAGCAAAACATGACTGATCCAGCACCAAATATTGAAAAAGGAGCAGGCCATCAACCTGTACCTGGTGGATGGTACAAGGTGTTGGCCAGTAGATTGCCAGCCTTGTAACATCCTGGACAGATGACCCAAACTCCTCTGGAAGGCACAGTCAAAATGGACAACTTGATAATGGCAAAGGTGCTAAGCCATGGAGCCAGTGCACAGGAAGGTAGGCACATCAAAAGTGGTCATTCAGCCGGAGTCAGCATTAAATGGCAGTGCTCTTATTAGACGTCCACGTGGGCCAGACGAGTCAAAAATTTCACATGATGAAGTGTTCTAACCTTAACCTGCTTTTTCTAGGTCCAGTTGGGCCAGTAAAGCCATCAACTTTAATCGGCGGTGTTCTACGTTTGCCTTAACCAGCTCTCGGTATGTGACAGGGGAACCCAAACGGCAAGAGTACTAGCTAAAAGCACCAATATCCCTACAGAGTGGTCGTCATACCTTGCTGGTGAAAATCTTGAGTTGCTGTCCTTTAATTTATAGATTATTCAGCAATCAGCCACACTTCTTCACAGCTGGGTTTGTTATTGTCAGTCAGTGTTGCCATTTCCCACAGAAAATTTTATGCGAAAATATAATCGACTAACTTGTCTTTCAGCATTTGTCTTCATTCCTGTCATGCACTGAAAAAGTGTAGGCCATAATCCACAAACATATAAAGTGTTGTATAAAAATTTCATGACTTTATCTAACACCAATCAGCTTACATAATTGGTAACAATGTCACAGAAAACGAAATTTTAGGGGTAACAATTACACCATACAAATTTGTATTGAATTCCCCTCAAATTATTTGTTATCTAGTGTCTCACAGTGACATCTTAATATACCTGTAAATGATTCACCTAAGTAACACTGGCAGATCAGTTTCACTTGAAAATAATATACATTTAACGAGCACATCTAACATGTCGGTCTTACTATAGTTGCATTTGAACCTTTTTTACTAGTTAACATAACAGTCTTGTACTTATCACCTTGTTTATGGGCGTAATGAACATTCTTAACACTATCAGGCACTGTATATATTTACAATCAAATGCTGACTACCACAAAGTTAATTCAGAAGTGAAAACCCCTGAAAGTGCAGGATGAAAAGAGAGCACTGAGAAGAAAATGTGTGTACTGTACAGGGTTAATAAAAGAAAGAAATGGGTATTTAAAGGCTGGAAGAGAAAGTAATTAACTATTCTGGAAAGTGGTGTGAAAATGGTGGAATGAACGTAACAAACATGGGAAGACGTATGGGATCAATGATAACAAGTGAAAATTAAATATGAGGCAGATAGGTGTTGATAACTGAGGAGTAACCTATTATAGTAATGACAAGAGCAGAGGTGTGATGAACGTGAGTAGGCATGGTGATGAACAGGGAAGAAAGGTGGTGCCTGAATGTGACACTGGCAAAAATGAGGCAAGCTTTGAGTGGGTTGGTGAATATGGAGGCAGCAGGGGATAAAATTATGAATAAATTATAAATGTAGTGGAATCAACTGTTAGACAGTAATCCAGAGGGTGGAGGAATGGAGTTGTATCAATGGAGAGGAGAAAGTTGTGACTATACCTTTCCACTAAGTTAAAGTTTGCCAAAGTCAGCATAAAGATAATTGTGGCACAAGTCTGCTATGTGCACCAGAAGTGAGCACAGAAATCATTGTGGCATAAGACTGCTGGATGTTGTAGAACAAGTATGTGAATGAAATGTGATAAAAAAAACTATCAGAATCTTTTGTGAGTTATAACAATATGGTTTCTGGAGTTATAAGAGTGAGCATTAGATATACTATATTAAGTTAGGCAGATACATTAACGAAGAAAACTTATGGGAGTTGAAAATGTCTTTGGCAATAATTGATCTAAAAAAAAAAAAAAAAAAAAAAAAAAAAAAAAGGGGGGGCAAACATGGCCATATTAAAAAAAGTGTTTTGCATACATGGCATGGAAGTAGAACTGCTAAATGATTGTAAAAATTTTGCTTATTATCCTTCATTTACTTAAACTTTATGGCCCGTCTATCATTTTCCTGTCATATCACAGCAAAGAGAATCACCTATGGGCAAGGAAACAAAACAGTCTATTGTCAACTTACCAGTTTCTCAGCAGCGTAAAGTTAGAAGCACAACAGGTGAATTCTTAGGCCAACTTCATCCACAGCTGCACATGTGTAAGAGTATACTGTATGGGGATATGAGAGTACCAGTCCTCTGGATAAGGAATGAAACCAGTGAAAAATGGAAAACAGTAGCCTTGCCTTGGCCCTTACATCCCTAAGGTAATATGGAAATGGTTGGCACTATTACCATGAAAGAACATAGAGTGTGAAGTCTGTTGATCAAAGGGTAGAAAAGGATAACCTAACACTGTATGGTCATGTAGAGAGGCTGGATGTGAGAATGGTCGTTCTTGCAGTTTCCCCAGATGCATCTGAATATAAGTCCAGTGGACTGCAGACTGAAGCTGCCCTTCTGCATCCACTATCCGTCTATTAGAGGGCAGGGAGGGAGGAGATATTTGTATAACTGGGGAGTAACCCAGTTACACTGGTGCCACCACATGACTATGCTTATTGGTTTGTGGGTTTGAGGGTGGGGGGAGGCATGGAAGGCCAATAGGATGATTGGATATGTTAAGTCAATGTGTGTGAAAGTGAGGTATGGAAGTTAAAGAGGTAAAACTTGTTAACATATTAAAAACTGATCAGTGATAGGCGAAATATTTTTTTGGATACATATGACAAGTTTGCTATATCCATCCACCCATCATCCAATTCTGTGGGGGCTTCAGGCTCGGCTATTCAGTCCAAGTACTGAAAGTGAGGGGACCAGTTACCATTCCAAGAGAAATTATGTAAGCAATAAACTCCTCCTGTCCCTACACCTCCTTTATTATTTTTTGAGATATTCTCTATTTCACAGGCAATGAGATGTCTGCTTATTCATAACACATTTTTGTAAAGGTCAGTGCCGATGGAACTGAGAACCTTACACACCTGAGTTATAAGTGAATGGATGTATTGATCATTTCATTAGGCACAGTATTTATGCCTCTCCTCCTTGTACTGACATTCTATCTCTAACTCCAGATCCTAGCCATCCCACTTACTGATTTAAGTAGGAAAAAGGATGATGATGATGATGATGATGATGATGATTATAATTATCATATTACCAGCAGGTAAAGTGTTAAACTGCAAAAATTTCATATCTTAAAAATGGCTTTTATTCCTGAATGTCAATGAAAAAGCAAATTGGAGAAATAATACATGAGACCTACACAGCACACCAAACAAGCAGCAAAGCATGACTGTTATTTTCCAGCTCTACAGTACATATGCAAAGTACTGTAATTACCTGCATCTAGCCTGAAAGGTCAACAATCACAATGATTATGATAATATGTCTTATGGCAGTGATGACCAACAGTTGTACAGTCAATATGGAATTGTACAGCTCTGTACCTCAATACTGGCACAGAACAAAAATTTTCAAATATATATATACATGTATATATATACATATACAACATATTAAAGCTAGAAACAAAAGCAGAGTACAAAAAATACAAAGAAATTATGATACTGCAACAAACTATTAACAACACTTTACTATGCACTGATGTAATACTGTCAGGAGGAGACTACCGGTTATCTGTGACAAGCTTAATAAAATACTATAAATAAATATGGCTCAAGACAGGATGATGTCAACTCCTCATCTGTTGCCTCTACATTTACTTCTTACCAATCCACATTTACTCACTTTTCTTACAAGCCTATCATTCCTTTGTGTTTGTAACCACACAATATAATACTACACGAGTATAAAAATAATACAAAACTTCCATCAATAGTAAATCACGTCATAACATCAACACGTGGCCACAGCAACATCCACAAGCTGCACCCCTTTTACCAACCCTCCTAGTTAACATTTTCATCCAATGACCTATACTATATTTTATTATTCTTTTTACCTCCATATAAATTTAAAGAACTCAGGTGTGGCTTCTTGATCTGGAGGCATTAGGTACTTCCTTTATTTGCCTCTTCACCACTTGAGGTCTCTCCTAACTTGTGTAAAATAATTGGGGTTAGTATGAGTTAGGTGAAGAAGATGTCATCATTATTAAGGGGACATGCTCATGCACCACTTATGCTTTTGACACCACACAGCATTCTTATCATCCTCTTGCTCAATCCTATGACAACCAAAACACTCACTATGCACACCAAAGAACTGAACACCACTCTCATTCCATCACAACCTAGGTATAATCAAGGCTCGTATTTACCAACATACATACTGAAAGTTAGTGCTCCATGTTTCTCCTCTTCACTTTGATAATTTATTGTACATTATATTAATGCTAATACCCGTCAATCTAATTCAGCTGACAAAACATCTGTACTTTATGTTGGCTACATCTGATCCATCCAGTTTGAAAAGACTATCCTCAAGCAAAGAAAATTGCCTGAAGACAACAAGAGTAAAGTACAAAAAATACACACACACAAAACAAAAAGTATGTCGCCATAATCAAGGGGCTAAATGGGTCAGCCTTGTTCACCTTATGACTGCCATTCAGGGTACATCTGTGTCAAGTCTCCTAATTCTGAGGTTTCAAATCAGAATCTCATCCCAAGTTATCCTCAAGCCCACAAAAACTCTCCCTTCCACATTTGGACCACTGCAACACTTCACTCAATTACCCTTAAATATTTTTCTATCTACAGGTATAAACTACCTGAGTCAATCTACACACATTACCTCAATAATACAGATGGTATTTGAACATACCTTTTTTTTTTTAATATGTCCGACTCTGGGCAAAGGCTTCAGGGCCTATTTCTCGAGGGCAGTGGCTTATCCCATGACCCAGTAGGCCTCCTACACCTCCACTTCGGCACTAACACCCACAGTCCATACTGAATACATGCTAGGGCTGTCTTATACAGGACTGGTGTACTGATATTTTCTCTCTCTGTGTCGTATTACACATCCATCTTACCTTTTTCATTTCACTTAGGTCCTATCTGTTGTCATCATCATCCCAACCTGGCCACATTTCACAACCACAGATCATTACTGGCCGTTGCCTTCCTTAGGGACATGGGACTGTTCAGCCAGACTGCCTCGGGAATGACTACTACTACTACTACCGGTATACTTCAATAATACTAAAGTGTACAATTTTCCTCTCCAATGTAGTGACAAGTAATCACCATCCATATAGGGCAACAACTTTCTTGTTTTCTCACAACCAGTTTTGATCCTGCAACTGATTTGGCTTCTGCATTACCCTTGCACCAATCAGGTCGCTCGAGCAGCAAAACTGATGGGCACTCCAGAGCCACACCTCCAATGGTAATTTTTCCAATCATGACTGAAGTACATCCTCCTCCTTGCATATGATAAACTGCTACATTGTTTGGTTACATCTCTCAATGTATCTTCTACACCACCGCATTTCTTATGCACTCACCCACCAAACAAAATATGGTATGTTGTTATCATCCCCCCCCCCCCCTTTTTTTTTTGTACATGATACAGGGACATTCATTAATCTTCATCAACATGCCTTTTTCCACTCCACTAATTGTTGTCTTTCTCACATTCACTCTCAAGTTCCCCCACTTCACTCCTCAATTTCTCCACTGCACCCTCCTTGTTATCAGCAATCAATTATGGATCAGTTAAAAACCAGACATGATATGGTAACTCAGATCTGAAATCCCAAAGCAGGGTCTCAAGCAACACAGTGAACAGGTGCAAGGTCCAACCAGACACCTGACATACACCTGATTTATTGTCACCTCCTCACTCTGCACTATCATCCATTTTTGCACAAAAGTCTGTGGCATGATCCACTTGCATTACCATATATACTCGCTAATTCTAAACCTTATCAGTATTCCATTCCTCTCACAACAATACAACTCTTTCTTCAGACCTAATCTAACATGGACCCACAATACTGCAGCCTCATCTGTATACACACTACGGTATCTCATTTTTTTCATTAGTCATCTAAGGAACCAATGTAATCCTGGTATGCAAGCATATATGCATTCTTCTCCTGCTGTGTCATGCGGGCGATGAGAGCATTGTCAACCTCTGTGATGGCCACTCGTTCCCCAGCCACACTTACTTGAGGTACTACGTCATCGTCATCATCATCATCAGAGTCCATGAGGTCTATCACCTCCTGTCCATCTGCAGACAAGTGGGAGGAGATTAGCAGCATTTAACAAAGTACAGTACACTACATTTCAGGTAACAAAAACAGTAATCAGGGATACATATTACTGCATGTCATTAAATGGGGCAATATAAAAGTACAGTACCACAATGTCACTGAATAATTTCACATTTAAACTATCTATCTATCTATAGCCCAAAGCCCTAATCCCGCAAAGGGTGGCCGCAGACAAAACGCTTCCAAGTCGCTCTGTCACCCACCATTTGACTACCCTCCCCCCAACTCACCCCCCCCTCCCTCATATACCTCTCAACTCCATCCCTCCACCTCATCCTCGGTCTACCCCTCCCTTTCCCTCCCTCCACCTCACCTACATACACCCTCTTAGTCAGTCTTTCATTCTCCATTCTCTCCACATGTCCAAACCACCTCAGTGTATTTCTCCTAATCTTCTCAACCACATCCACATCCATCCCACAACGTTCCTTCACTTCTTCATTCGTCAACCTGTCCCTCCATGTCACTCCACATGCTCCTCTCAAGTAACTCATTTCCACTGCTCTCACTCTTGACTTGTTTCCCTCTTGCAAGGTCCACGCCTCGCTTCCATACGTCAGGGTAGGGATCACAATACTATCATGCAGTGACTTCGTAACTTCCATACTCACCTCCCTATTTCTCATCACTGCTTTCAGTGCACCAACAACCTTCCTTCCCTGCTGTACCCTTTCACGCACTTCATCCCCCAAAGTTCCATCCTTACTCATTACACTACCCAAGTACTTGAATGCACTCATATTCTCCATAGCCTCACCATCCAACCTCACTGTACATTCCGTGACTTCATTCCTCTCAAACACCATAACTTTACTTTTGTGTACATTAACTTTCAGCTTCCTCCTCCTGCACACTGTCACAAAATCATTCACCAAACCTTGCAACTCCCATTCATCTTCACTCAACAATACTGTATCATCAGCAAACAGCAACACTGGAATCTTCCAAATCTCACCCTCATTCATTAGAGCCACCCTCACATTCACTGTCCTGCCTTGCATCTCCTTTACAACCCCATCCATGTATATATTAAACAGCCATGAAGACATCACACAACCCTGTTTCAGTCCCATATTAAGAACAAAGAACTCACTCAGCTCACCATCCACTCGCACAGTAGCCCTAGCTCTTTCGTACATACTCTTCACAGCATTCAACAATTTCCCATCCACTCCATATATTCTTAATACCTTCCACATACCTTGCCTATCTATTCTGTCATAAGCTTTCTCCAAGTCCATGAGGCAGCATACACTTTCTTTCCCTTCTCTAGATACTTCTCCACTAAATATCTTAGAACAAATAACTGATCTACACACCCTTTTCCCTTCCTAAATCCCCCTTGTTCTTCTCCAACTAGCTCCTCTGTCATATGCCTAACCCTATCAATGAGTATTCTACCATATATTTTACCAGTCACACTAAGAAGGCAAATCCCCTAAGGTTACCACATACTTCTCTCTCCCCTTATCCTTTGTATAAAGGAACAATTATACCTGATTCCCAGTCCTCTGGAACCCTTCCCTCTTCCCAAGCCAATCTACACAACTTCCATATCCACTCCACAACAATCTCACCCCCATACCTCAGCATTTCACCACACACTCCACCAATTCCTGGGGCCTTTCCCAACTTGATCTTCTTCATTGCTTCCACTACTTCTGCCCTACTGATCTCTTCCTCCCTCCTCTCATCTCTTCTTCTCCCAGCCATTCCCCAACCACTTATACTCGCACTGCTCTCACTCTCTACATTCAACAAATACTCAAAGTGCTCCTTCCATCTCCTCAATTTCTCTCTCTTCTCCACCAACAATCTATTATTCCTGTCTTTCACTCCCCTACTATTTCCCCTTTCACACTGCCTTACTTTCTTTACCTCCTTCCAAAATAATTTCTTACTCTCCCTCCATTTCACACTCAGATTCCTCCCAAACTCTTCATCCACTTTCTTCTTACTCTCCTTCACCTCCCTTCTCCTGCTCAGTACCACTAAACTAAAATGCTTAAAATTATTTTGTCTGCCAAAAATATTGACTATAAAACTGCTGGGAATTAAACCATAAGATTCCTTAATTCCTTCATCCAGGTTGATCATCTCTGCATCAAGTTCAAATTCAGCTGAAATTTGCACTGCTTGCATGCTTTCAACTCTGTGTTACAAGCTAGCTTGACCTGCACTGGAGATACATATATCAAATAAATAGGCTAGTTCAAAACCTGAATTGTGTGCTAGGAGTGTAGGTTCTGAATTCCTGCATCTTTAATATAATCTGTTGTGGAATTTTCATCTTTATCAAATAAACTGGTAAAGCACTCCCATGCATGAGGGGAAATACACAGAACATATTCAGAATGTAGTTAATGGGGTGAAATACGGTATATTAATCGAGCTTCACTGGTTTTAGCAAAATATATATAAGAGGTGAACACTGTCACTGACACACCTTTTTCATCAGTGCCAAAGGCAGTGTTTGGAGCTGGTGGAGCCGCCTTAGCAGGAAGCTGGTGTGGTGTTCTATCATGGCCGCTGTCATCTGAGTCACTGTCTGAGGCGCTGCGACCCCGACCACTGCCCTTCTTAGCATTACGTTCATGGGCCTGCAGCAGCAGCATCACATCATCAGCTGCACCACCACCTGATGCTGATGCTTGCAGTGGATTACTGGCAGTCCCAGACCCAACTGGTCCTTTGGCTTCACTCTGTGGACAAGACCATTCTTTATTTCTATATGTCACATACAAAAGCAAAGTTGACTGGATTTAGTCAAGAAAGTACTGTCTGCTGAGTGCTGTACGAATGGTGCAATGCTGTATATGGTAAAATACTGACAAAAAGCTGAAAAATGAAAAAGAAATTTCAAAGAGTGATAAAACGGAGTAATATAGAAATAGTGGGGAATGTATAGAAAATAATACTATATAAAGCAGACACTAGAGGAAGGATGTGACAACAAGTAAAGTTTGTTTATGACAATGATGGATCTGCAAAAGCAAATGACACTGAAAAGGAATGGAGTATGCAAGCTGTTGCTTATGCAAGAGGTGGATGGAAAATTGATGAATGCTGTAATGAATACTTAATGATGGTTGTGAAGCATGAGAAGAAACAGATTACTGTCTAACTGATTAGTATAATATCAATGATGGAAAGAATACATGAAGGACTGAATTCAGACATCATACAGTGATGGTACAGTACAACAAATTTTAAGTGCTCTTTCTGAAACTTTTATTTATTTATTTATTTATTTATTTTTTAAATGCCATGTTCCCTTTCTTCAATTAGGGCTAAGGCGCTGCCCCTGGGTAGAGGACTTAGGTTTGGAGTGTGTAGCATTTTATGACCAAATGCCCTTCCTGATGTCCACCTATGACCCTTGGGTGGACTCAAACCTCCGACCCTTCAGCCAGAGTAGAGTGCTCTAACCCACTGAGCCATGGCTGCATATATATATATATATATATATATACACACACACACTTGTATATACTTAAAATTGCTTAAGCACTAATTTAGACCAATACATGTGTATACTGTACTTTATTAAGAGTACATTGGTAAAAAATTTTGCCCATTTAAAAATTGTTTAAAGTTTAATTACCCTAATCTGAATGCAGATGGCTACCATCAACCCTGGAAGGTACCACCAAGAGAGAGAAATGTGGCTACAAGCTTGGTAACTGGCCATATAAGCATCACTTTTAAGCAGAAAACATTTGGCCGAAAGCAGAGTTACTCAGTGATTTTTCTTATGAGTGACTATACACAGAGTCAAAGTTCAAGCTAAGACTCACATTACTACGAATCTTATTACGCATTTTTAATTTCTTTTTCCCAACAGCTTCCAGCAACTGTTAGGAAGTAATTAGCTGGTTTTGGCATTTGATTTGGTTTTTAGTATATAGGAAACATCAACTACCCTGCTCCTGACCCCAACATGGTGATTCCTTAAGAGGAAACATGGCATTATTTTCTGTATGCATGCATGTATCACTCTATCGTAACCTGGAGCATTTTATTCAACTTTATATGGCTAAATATAACCACTGTGATGAACAAATGGAAGACAGCAAAACATCTTGGTGAAAAAAAAGAGCACTGGTGTGCCTGTGTGTGTGTGTGTGTGTGTGTGTGTGTGTGTGTGTGTGTTTGTGTGTGTGCACATGCGTGCACTTTGACAGACAGTATTCCATGCACCTTTCACATGATAGTTGCCATCTATGCTTTGTGGCCTCCTGCTGCATTCTGGCTTCATATTTATACATCAGGTCCCTTGGCTTGTCCTAATTTTTCATGCTGTTAACTGTACCGTGTACACATAAGATTCTGTATGTGACATTATCAAACCATGTGTACCTGTGGATTTGTTGTCTCTGATGAAGTAATGTTGGTGGTGATGAGAGAGGTTGCATCGGACAACCAGATGGGCTTCTCTTTGCTCTGCACTGTCTCCTCTCCTGTACCATCCGCATTGATATTCACATCAATAGAACCTTCAACCTGCAAAAACCAACAGTGTATGAAGTACAAACTAGGTACTGTATTACAGTTGTTGTTACTAAGCATCACAGAACATAACATGTTGTTACATGTTTCTATATTATCTGCACACTGATATTTGCAAGTCACTTGCACTGCTCACTTCCTGAACTACGTAAGGTACCAGGCTTAAGGATAAATTCTGCAAGATGCATAAGAATTACATAAGCTATCTTAATTACAAATAAATTATTCAAGGATACAATGCAATGGCTAGTGACAGTGTACCTGTGTTAAATTCACCAGCCAATGATACTGATTCTTTATCTCCCAAATGTTTCTATGAGCTCAAGAAAACTTTTAAGTATGAGTCACAATAATATTTGTAACACTTTTAATTATATTTTTGCTGCTACAAAACAAATTTGTGTATTCACAGTCAGGAAACACCCCAGTGCTGATGGCATTAATGAAAGTTATATCCCTTCAATACACCCAGTCTTGCCTACACAGAATAAGTCTGGAGATGACAAAGAATAAAATACAGTATAAAATATATTACTGGGCTGAAAAAAGACATGTTCCCCCAAGCTAGACCTTATTAGATCATATAGCCTCTATTTTCTTGGTTTATTGTTTGCGGCACATTTGGCGTTACCACACTCAATGGATAACCTGCTCTTGGTGCTGGAGAGGGGCACCTTCATGTGATCAGACCAATATCTATCTGCTACCTGGTTATACAAACATCTTTCACATCCCTCCCTATCCCTTGAAAGAGGGATTATGGACTGTAGACAGATGGCACTTTTAAGCTACAGTCTACCAGGTACATATCCAGATAAGTCTAGGGCCACAATAACAACAGCAGCAAGAACACAGTCACTGTTTTTAGTCTAGCCATTTCATTCCCTCATCACAGCACAGTCTCATACCTATACGTTAATCTGGACACAAACACACCTTCAAACAATCCTCACACCTCTATGTTTAATATAAAACCCTTCTCTGTGCAATTGTACTTTCCACTTCCTTTGCACACCTCTTTTTCTAAATACACCACTGAGGTACATAAACTCTCTCACCATCTCAAGCCTCCCTCTCCATTCACCAGCACATCACACCTTCCCTCTTCACAACCATCACTTAACTCTTATCTACATTGGCTTTCATAACACTCAGAGGCATTCACAAAACCATCATCAATCCTGTACGAGGAAACAAACCTACCGTGAAGCCAGATTTTTTAGTAGCCTCGCCAGACCAAGCTCGGGTTTGTTCACCGCCCTGATTCGCAGCTTTGACTGCTTTTGCTTGTCTGTTGGAAGGAAATGATTCATCAGTTCTACATCGATAACCTTGAGTACTTTATGATCTCCTTAAATTCAATTAACCACTGAGAATTTATAGCACAGTATTCAAAAATCAAATCTGAAGTAAATCCAAACTGATAACTATATCATCATATCACTCTGTGCCACAATTTCTATCATTCATTATTGTCGTAAAGTAAAAGAAAATAATACAGAAACAGCCACCAGCACACTAAAGAATTACAGCACAGTACTTTATATGACAATGATGCATCTCATCGGTAATGTGAGGATAACGCCATAATTTAAACATTGCATTGCACATACAGAAAGTCCTCACTATACGCAGCTTTCTTCTTTTTAAACACAATATTTGCTAGTTAGTCCACCATAAAATGAATAAACATTATTACAAAAATTACACTATTATAAAAATTCCACTGTTGCTCATTTCCCCCAAATTACAGTGCCATTCACTGTATAAGGAAAAAGTTGTTATATTCTGGAACACATCGCTGACTTATAAGGAGGACTGCTTGTAGACGTTAATATACTGAATACTAATTTACAGAACCACACATGGACAATGACTTACTGGCTGATGTACAATGAATGCAAGAGCCCATTCTATATATAATCCACTCTGACTCCAAGCAGTTATGTTATTTAAGAACAAAAATGTTTTGAAAAATACAAATAAATTCCTGAATGTTTTGTGTGTGTTTTTGCCATGTTAGTGCAATAATGCATTTAGATATACAATACTGTTTCATGTTATATTCTTGAGATACATTACACTTACTCTCATTAAAGAAATTCTAAAACACAATGCCATTATGCTTTTTTTTTTTTTGTTTTTGTTTTTTTTTAAATGCTTAATTTATGAAAACATATCAAGTTAAAACAGCAAGACCCCACTATTCTGGCCTCCTGAATACTTTTCATGAACCTATCAGCTCAACTGAGGACCAAATAAAGGGGTAATACAAAATAATGTACCATATTTACCTTGAGGTGCGGCACTTACGTTGCATTTAGCAAGTGTAAAAAACAGATGTAACGCTTTAGTCATCATACTTACCCTGGCTTCTTGATATCACTGAAGTCTTTTGGCTGAGGTTCAAAGAACTTTTGTGCAAGCTTTATGTTTTCAACCTGTAAAGAAGAAAAATGTATCAATTAAGCCCAGTAAAAATATCCTACCACAGCTAACATATGAACAACCACAACGTCACTCGGTAAAGTGCCTACCTCCTCCACACCATGCAGAGTCCATATTTAGTTAATGTTATCTGTGAGTCTTGTTTCTGTCATACTTTCATCCTTCAATCAATGGGAGCATCCTACAAATTCTTACCATAATCCTGCCATAAATTATTCTGTAATGTGATGGGTATTCAAAAGGACATGAGTGAAACTGTCTACTTTCAGTGGCAGAGGAAATAACCAAGTGCAGTGGAATACAGTATACATCAGCTGAATAATTCCCTTTCATAAATTATATAAAAAGTTCATCTAGGAATCTGTGTAGCTGATCTGGGGCATTAAGGTACATATAATAGTGACCTCTTCATTAATAAAATCAATGACAATACTGATGCATCTCAAACATTACTGCACAATACATATAAAGATAACCAAAACAATATGCTATGGTAAACCTCTCTGAGAAGATTAAAAAGTGGCTCCATTTGGTCGTTGAACTTAGTGAGGAGAACCCGGGTGTCATGGCGTGGCATCCCTGTCATATCCTCTTGCACTTCCTGTTTGCATATTATACACAGCAGCTGCCCTGTCATTTTGTCCAAAAGCTGGTCTGCCTGCAAACACAATTTAAACACTATGAAATGAACATAAAAAAATTCATAAGGAAAGGATTAGATGATGACGAAAACAATCAATGGTGGACATCACAAAGACTCATGACTATATAATCAATTACTGTACAATGGATGAGGATGTGATAAACCTAGAAAATTAAGAGACATTAAATGAGTGCATGAAAAAGCAGAGAATAAATGATGCTAATGAAGAGACAAGGCATAACGGTTGGATGAAGTACATACAGAGATGCACATAACACGGGTTTGGCACCACCTGCTTATTTTATGTAATAATATTTACCAATAATGTATTAGATGAAAGATTACTGAAATTACATCACAGTTAATCATTCATTCATCATCCAATCCAGTGCTGGCCCATGAGGAGTGTAGGAGCCCAGGGCTAGGCAAGTTGGTCCTGATTTTTAAGATGAGAGTGACCAGCCTCACTCATCCCTGAGTGGCATTACGTGAGCAACAAACCTCAACCACCCCTTGGATATAAACCTGCCCAGGCTCAATCCGACTGGAGCACCTTAATTACGCACTAAACGACCAGGCGCCATAATTTGGCTATATGGTTACCACCCAGCCTAGTAAATGGTTTCCTGGTGCACAGGAAACCATTTGGCTTGTCCCTCAATGTAGAGTCACCCACAGACAGAAGGGGGAGAAAATAATGAAGAAAAGAAAGGCAGAAGAGGAAGGAAGGAAGAGAGGAAAGGGCAGTCACCCATAAGCAGCACTACATCAAGTGAGTGGATGGTGAAACATCACGGTTAGTGCTTTATAAAAAGTAATTTTACTGTATATGGTATCTTAAAGCAAGACACTGGCAACAGACGAAAACATGGCCAACAACTGACAGTTTAGTCAAAACATTTTTGAGATGTCGCAAACTGCACCAGATAGTGATACTACAAATATCATTGAGTTCCATGTCTTTTGGTGTAGTTTTTCTACCTTTGTATTTTATACAGTCACGAGCTTAACTATGAATGAGTAAACTTAAGTCAATAAAATAGCTAGTGATTAATATATATATACACTCAAACCTCGATTTAAGGGACCTCCATTTAAGGGATTTCGGATTTAACGGCCACCCCTTACGGGATTATGGCGTCTGGCAATAGGTAGGTAGGTAGGATTTAAGGGACTCCATATTCTTCCTGACAAACGGACAAGACCATTCAAAAATGATACGTAACGTCTAGGTTATACACATTAATACGTTTCTTTATACAGTACCCGTAAAGTAATATTCAGAATCATATAAATAAGATAAATGAAACAATCATTGCATTTCATAATAACATCGTCTTTATATGTGGTAGAATAATGGACATTTTCAAGTAAGGGACAAGTTGATTCCCCATTTAGTCCCTAAACCAAGGACTGAGTGTATTCTGAAACATCTTACAGCATGAACAGAGAACCATCCCTCATACATTCACCTAGTGAATTTCTACACTGGCTACAGTACTGTACTATGAAATAACAAGTCTATTTTAAGAATTCAAACAATTTCTCAGAGCATCCTTGCACTTTGAATATGGCTGTGATGAAATGCTGCAACCAAATACTGGATCCTCCCCTCATACACACCTCGAGATCTGTGTAGGAGCGCTGGCAGTAGTTGCAAATAAAGGACGCTCGGCTGGTCTGGTCGCGCTCCTCCATCTCCAACTTCTTTCTAACGTGGTCGAGCTTATATTTCACCACATTTACGAAACTCTGCAGTCACAAAAAGTACACCATCAGAAAAAAAGAAGAATTATGGCACCCAACATTTCTTTTTATTATTGCAGCTATCAGACTTGTACCTCACCTCCGTCACAAGGCTGTGTGTGCAAGAACTGGTGAGACTTGTACAGGTAACTACAACTATGACAGTACTAGTATGTATGGTAGACTCACAGGACTGCAAACAACTGCTACATTACAGTCAGTCCTCACTTAAAGTCTAAGATAAATGCAGACAAAACTGCTACTTTATGTGAAACAACTTATGCAAGACAAGCTTCTGGTTTCTGACCGAGAGGTTAAAAGCATAAACAACAACTCCAAAGTAACTTTATACTGAATAACATATAGTTTTAGGTGAAGCAATAGTGATAATTCATCAGCAACTTAATTATGAAACAACTTCAAGTGAAATAACTTTAAATTATGGATGATTGTGCTATTAATCTCTTTTACTGAAGAACTGATGGAAATGTGTTCTTGATGTTGCTTAATCCTAGTCTGCCTGACCAAGCAAATCCATCTACCACAGATAAGCAACTGACCATATGGGGCTGTCCCATGGGTCACCTGATCCCATAGGTAAAATGTCATAAAATACAAAAGCTGATTAGGCTGTAGTAGTTTTCAAGAAGGTCAAATGAAAAATCATACACTGCACTGGATTTCTCTCTTACACTACGGATTTATGACTTACTCTGGCCAGTACTACACAATTTTCTTATTCTGGCTAAAACTACACAATTTTCTATTCACCTCTATTTAAAAAAAAAAAAAAAAAAAAAAAAAAAAAAAAAGATTAACTGTACAACACTGTAATGATATACAGTCTGGAGAGTTAAATTATCAGAAAAAAATTCTACAGAGGCATGTAAAACAAGTCAATACTGCATTGCAAACTTGTGTAGTAATTATCTGTCTGCATGACCACCTGCACTTTCATACTGTAAAATGCTGAAGCTATGTTAAACTTAATTTACAATAACAGCTACAGAATAATCCTACATTTTACAAAGAGACGTATACTGGAAACACAACTGGTACTGTACTTACATCTGAATGCCTACACTTTTAATGCATCCAGTAAAGTATAACTATATGCTCTGTATGACACTGTTTACATCAGTTTTTTATAGTGCTACTCTGATGAATCTAACCTTGTAGTTGATGAAGTAATACTGTTCTTTCTGAGTCTTGTTGTCTTCTAGAGTGACCATCTTCATTCTGGCCTGAATGAATTTGTCAGCACGCAGTGTGTTGATCCGCTGCCTCAGCATCTTGCGATCAAACTTGAGTAAATCACAAAGATCTTCCTCACTCATACCTGAAATTCAGTGTCTATATTACATAACCAAGTACTGCTTAACCTCCTGAATCCATGTGCCATCCTTTTTAGCTTATTCTTATTACTCTCAGATGACTTTATTCAATATAGGAAAGGCTTTTTGTACTGAAGGGGTTTACAGCCATATATATGCCATCCAGTTTGAAGCCGGATAAAATTGTACAGATGGTAAGAACAAAATGATGAAGACATTGCCCACAAAACTGGTGTAGAGCTAAAATCTCTTACAACAGTGAGTGAATGGATATTTTAGCTGATATGTGTTGACAATGAACTGCTTACCTATCACATCTTCATACCACTTGTTTTATGGACATCATCAACCTAATTCTATCTACTGTACATTATTTTCCACAATTTCAAGTGAGGTGGGTCAGATCATGAAAGAGGAAAAGGAAAACTACCAATAAGGTCAAGTACAATGGACTATACAGTACATTTATTTGTTCATCACTCAAACCTTTGGAATATTCAACAAAAGTTTGTTTGCAAAAGCCATCTTCATTAGCTGTTCCATTCTGTTACCTGGTAAGCTGCTTTTGTAATACCATCAACTACCCTTCTTAGATGTACAGTATCTCTATACAAAGGATACCCATTTATTTCTATCCTTTGTCAATTCTTTTGCTTTTTCATGCTCTAAACATCACGTCTCAAACAATAACTTAATACAGTATTGTATGTAAAATTTTCATCTCCTTTCATGACTCATCATTACTTCACTCACATACATAGTATATAAATATCTACCTATCTATCTATCTATCTATCTATCTATACATTAAGTATAATGGTATATACAGTGTATCCTCTCCTTTTCTGTTCAGTTACTGCACTAACAACAATCCTTAAAGAATTTTTGCTTCTAAGCAAGTTCCAAGAAAGAACTCACAGTTGTTTTCAAAGCACAACAGTTGCAGACATTCACAAAACTCTGCCACTATCTACAAAGATCTTGTTCAGTATTAGCAAACAACACAGGACCATCTGCACACAACAAATGGAGTGAACATGTCATAAGTGTGAGGAAAAAAAAAAATCAAGTTTTATTGATGTGTCAATAACAGTGTGGACCATTTCACAGTGCTGGGTGTCTGAAAGCTTCCAACTCATTTTCTTTCTTTGTGTCAGGAACCTACTTCATCCCACCTTTTTGGGTGGAATTCAAAAGCTGGAATGATGACACTAGCTATTTCCCCAATCTGGGCATTTAATCTCTAACCTGCACTAACTCATCTGCAGGGCAACCAAGGACTCTCTCTCAGACATCATGGTTAGTTACCTATTCTGTATTTGCATACAAATTCAAACCACCTGGCTGAAGAGCCTACTGCTGCACCACTAACCTACACTGAACCACCATCTCAGCAATAAACAACACAGCAACTTACAGAAGTTTCTGACGAGCATGTCTATGATGAGTACATCCTCAATGGTGTAGAACCCACGCACCACCAAACGAATCAGCATCTGGAGGTTCTGTGGCACCTCCATCAGTACCTCACCGTCCATATTGATAATGTACTGCTTCTCACTGCCCTCACACAATCAAACTGAAACTGGAGGTCCTATTTATCAATTTCTTACACACACACACAGAGTCATTGCTTTAATATGGTACAGTACAACACACCCTCATTTAATATATCTGTTTTATCTCAAGATTTCATTTGCTGTAATTAATACCCTTAAAAAGCCCCACTCTCTCTTTCCCTCTGTGTGACCTCACCTCACCATCCACACTGCTTTGTTTGCTTGTTCAACTGTATGCTTTGATTCTGGCTTTAAGTGTTAATGACATTTCTACAGCTTTACTCTTTATATATTAAGGAAAAAGGACATATCTCAAAATTGGGGAAAAACAAAAACTGTAAATCAAGACTATTTATGACCATTATTTGCAAATAAATAATACATTATAGCTACATATAGTTGTGGAACTGGTGTAGGTTCGTAACTTACAAACAACTGAAAATGCCAAAAATCATATACCAGTATCACTGTAATCTGTTTCCATAGAAGAAATATGCACAAAAATTAAGAACAAAAAAACAGTATTCCTTGCCAAAAAGAATTAACAATCACTTTACTTCAGTGTTTTCAATAATATAAGGTAATCACACTTTCATTACATATATATATATATATATATATATATATATACATACATCAATGCACTTGAAAAACACTCAAACCAAATACAGTAAACCATCAAAACCGAAAAAACATTTATTCTAGTTGATTTTAAAAACTACGGTTTATGGTTTTTATGAAAAAATCGTGGCTTTTCTCCACTCTGCTCTTCTTCATACACTAAAGATATTCAGGTTCGGTCCAAAGAATTCTAAAGCCCTGGTAGGGTCCAAACCATGCCCAGTGTAACACAAACATCGACTGAATAAGACACACCAATATACACCAAATAAATCAGAGTTCATACAAAAGATGGCCTGTTAACTCGTTATTTAAATCGAGGCTTTCGTGAAGTATCTCATCTAAGGATAAATAGTTTAATTGCTACCGAGTATTTCTCAACCTGACCAACAATACATTCACTTTCCAGGTGTGGGCCCTGATAAAACATCTCTAACTATATATTCCATCGTAATTTGTACATTACTATGCAGTCATGTTCTTCACATACATATATATTCAAAATAAAGATGACTAATGACAGAAAAAAAAAATGTTACCTTGCCAGCAGCGTCCTTATCGCGTCGTCAGCTGTGTTGTGTTTTGATTACGGCTGGAACCTTCTTCTTCTTCGCTGAGTTACAACCGGATTACAGCGCTAACTCTTACTTTTCTGTTATTTTTGCATTTTTGTTTTCTTGTACTTTTCCCATGCTCCCCTTTCGCTTTCCTACTTCTTCCACGCTTGCTGAAAGTTCCTTGACTGCTTCAGTAACTCCCTGCTCCAGACCAACATTACCATACGCCTCTAACCTCTGTTCTTTATTTCTCCCCACTTCCTTTTCCCCCATTTCCTCAAGACATTCTATTGTTTCTTTCTCTTTTTTCACGGTTCTCCGTGAAAGTGGTTAAGTCTGATATCAACACAAAACTATACAGCACACATTCATTGTGCAAACAACGTAATCAATTAATAGTAACCTGGATTATGAAAAAGCGTTGGACAGGGTACCACACAAGTGACTGGTCGTTAAACTGGACTCGCAAGGGATCAGTGGGAATGTAAAGAGGTGGCTGGCAAACTTCTTGGCGAACCGATCCCACAGGGTCTCAGTAAGGGGTACCTACTCCAACTGGCTACCGGTGCACAGCGGAGTGCCGCAGGGATCAGTAACACAGTTCTGGGCCCTGTCCTTTTCATGGCATATGTCAACGACCTGGCCTCAAATCTTGAATCGCAGGCTAGCCTATTTGCCGAAGATTTACAGGCCAATAAGAACGCAGGAGGATGTGGAAGCACTACAGAGGGACACGGGCAGGCTAGAGGACTGGAGCAACAAGTGGCTTCTGACCTTCAATCCTGCAAAATGCAAAACAATGCACTCTGGAAGCCATAACCGAAGATGTGACTACAGTAGCCTGAATGGAATCACCTTGGCAAAGTCTGCAGTGGAAAAGGAGCTCAGAGTCCTGATCCGAACGGACCTGAAGTCCTCAGCACAGCACACACAGCCATGGTAGCAGCGAAGGCCAACAGCAGACTTGGAGTAATAAAAAGGAACTCGGAGTACCTGAACAAGGAGATCCTGCAATTGCTGTATACCACCCTGGTCAGACCTATAGACTATGGAGCACAGTGCTGGTCCCCACATCTTATCAAAGGCATCGACTTATTGGAAAGGGTCCAGCGCAGAGCCACAAAACTAGTACCGGAGTTGGCTGATTTTGAGAATGAAGAGAGATGTTCAGCCTTAGGAATGCAGACGCTGGAGGGCAGGACGCGGGGGGACATGACAGAGGTCTTCAAGATCCTCCATGGGAATGACGACGTCCCAGTCTTCAAGTTCTTCACGTTGAGCACCACAAACCTGAAAGACCATCCCTTCAAGCTAAACAAACCAGCGATTGGAGAACGACAATGAGGGAGAACTCTTTTTTCAATCAGCACAATAAATAAGTGGAACGCCCTACCTGGTCACAGCACCATCTATAGCCGCCTTTAAATCAAGATATGATAAGCATGTGGGTATAACACATTGGTAGGCTGGTACAGTTAATACAGGTGGGGTCTGCGTAAGAAGATCTTTTATTCCCCCATCAACCATGACTTGGTAAGCATGACCAGGTAAGTCCTCAAGCTACATACAGAACTCGCTGTCGGCTGGAAATGTTTTCAGTAAATGACACATACATCTGTTTACTAATGTATATGACATTCACAGCTAAAATTTTTGAAACAATATTCTTTATGGAGTTGGTCACTGTGCCGGTTTGGCTTCCTTCCCCAGGAAAAGAAATTATTACGTTTGAGAAACGAATTTCCGGAAGGATTCAAGCATAAAGAATTAGAAAAAATTTGTCTTCTTCCGTTTTAACCAATGTTCCTATACCCACTCTCTCCCTCCCTATTTCCTGCCTAAACTGAATATCTTCTTGCCAGGCCAATCCGTACGTCTTCCACCTTCTGCTATCCCCCTTCTCACTCTCTCAACCTATTCCCCTCTCTTACCTATACTCGTTTACTCTTTTCACTCCTCTCTCTCCATATGTTCCTATATAGATTTCTCGTTACAAGTCGCCTTTTTGGCGCTCTTATTTGCTATGAAGTCCACATTAAATTACAGAAGAAACAGAAGGCAGTTCCACTGCTATGTACAGTATAAAGTTAATATTCTACATTTCCCGTATTCTCTGCCACGCAGATTCCCTCCACTTCATTCCAACCAGGATAATAAGATCATGTTAGCTACAGTTATTTTATTCAGCTTTGAAGAGACTTTTGAACTGCCAAATTATTTTCATCTGGCGGAACTGGACCACTCTCACAACCTGATACTAATTCTTTTTACTCTAACTTGGTCTAAAACTGCCATCTCTCTCTCTCTCTCTCTCTCTCTCTCTCTCTCTCTCTCTCTCTCTCTCTCTTCAGTACTGAGCTGTACCAATAGATTTAGACTAGAATATGATGCTAGTAGTGAAGAAGTGCTGTGGTCAAGTTGTAGAACAGCAGTATTGTCTTTTTCTGCCACTAAGCTACGTGAAATAAGCTGCAAAGGGACGAAAGTTTGGACCAAGTTAATGTAAAATGAGCATAACATGACTGACGGGTAGTGATATGGGAAATTCCGTGGTGCCACATCCTTAGCGACTTATTTCTTATACAATTCTACCATTCCACTTTAGCTAACATTAGATTTTTATTTTTTTAAGATACGAGCGTCATGCGTGTCTCAGCGTTAACATCGACACTGTTTTACATCTACAGTATTATAAGGACTGGCAAGGTTAAGTCGCTGATGAGATGACGTTACGAATTTCTGAAACCGAATACAACTTCATTCTCTGTAACTTGGAGGGGATTTTCGACCCTATGTTGATTATTTCCCGTATTTCAGTGGTAAAATAAGATCACACTACGGCCCTGCATCCTTCCCATGGCACTTTTTCGTGACTAGCACCGTATTCTAGTATTAATATCGTGCTATGGCGCAATATTCAAGTTAGAGATGCCATATAATGCCTAAATTGTTAATAATAATAATAATAATAATAATAATAATAATACTGCCATTGCTGCTGCTGCTGCTACTACTACTACTACTACTTCTAATAATAATAAAATAATAATAATAATAATAATAATAATAATTCTGAAGAGGAAAGGTCTTTTTCTGATGATGAACTTATATGGATTTTGTTAATTTTATCTTACAAGCGTTGCCTGGGAGGGGGGGAATGTTTGAGAGGTGACATTACGCCACACCACACCACACCACTCACTGCCCCACTACACCACACCACACCACTCACTGCCCCACTACACCACACCACACCACTCACTGCCCCACTACACCACACCACACCACTCACTGCCCCACTACACCACACCACACCACTCACTGCCCCACTACACCACACCACACCACTCACTGCCCCACTACACCACACCACACCACTCACTGCCCCACTACACCACACCACACCACTCACTGCCCCACTACACCACACCACACCACTCACTGCCCCACTACACCATACCACACCACTTAATATCCCACTACACCACACCACACCACTCACTGCCCCACTACACCACACCACACCACTCACTGCCCCACTACACCACACCACACCAGTCACTGCCCAACTACACCACACCACACCACTCACAGTCCCACTACACCATACCACACCACTTAATATCTCACTACACCACACCACACCACTCACTGCCCCACTACACCACACCACACCAGTCACAGCCTCACAACACCATACTACACCACCCACTGCCCCACTACATCACACCACACCACACCACTCACTGCCCCAATACATCACACCACACCACACTACACCGCTCACAGCCTCACAACACCACACCACACCACTCACTGCCCCACTACACCATACCACACCACTTAATATCCCACTACACCACACCACACCACTCACTGCCCCACTACACCATACCACATCACTTAATATCCCACTACACCACACCACACCACTCACTGCCCCACTACACCACACCACACCACACCACTCACTGCCCCACTACACCATACCACACCACTCAATATCCCACTACACCACACCACACCAGTCACTGCCCAACTACACCACACCACACCACTCACAGTCCCACTACACCATACCACACCACTTAATATCTCACTACACCACACCACACCACTCACTGCCCCACTACACCATACCACACCACTCTGCCCAACTACACCACACCACACCACCCACTGCCCAACTACACCACACCACACCACTCACTGCCCAATACACCACACCACACCACCCACTGCCCCACTACACCACACCACACCAGTCACAGCCTCACAACACCATACTACATCACCCACTGCCCCACTACATCACACCACACCAGTCACAGCCTCACAACACCATACTACACCACCCACTTCCCCACTACATCACACCACACCACACCACTCACTGCCCCAATACATCACACCACACCACACTACACCGCTCACAGCCTCACAACACCATACCACACCACCCACTGCCCCACTACACCACACCACACCACTCACAGCCCCACTACACCACACCACACCACTCACTGTCCCACTACACCACACCACACCACACCACTCAGCCTCACAACACACCACTCACTACCACTACACCTCACCCTCACTGCCTCACATGCTACACACCACACCACACCACACCACACACCACACCACATCACACCACACCACACCACACCAACCAGATCACGCGGTCGACGGATGTTTCTTGGAATTTCTAGATGTGGGACAGTCTCTAAGAACGGTCCGGTCAGTCTGTCTCGCATTAAGGATCATGAAAAAAAAAGCTTTACCCTCTCACAACACACCATACCGCCCTTTCACCATACCACCCTCACACCACACCACACACCATACCATACCACCCTCACACCACACCACACACCATACCATACCACCCTCTCACCACACCACACACCATACTACCCTCTCACCACACAACACAACACCATACCACCCTCACACCACATCACACACCATACCACCCTCACACCACACCACACAACATACCATACCACCCTCTCACACCACATCACACACCATACCACCCTCTCACCACACAACACAACACCATACCACCCTCACACCACATCACACACCATACCACCCTCACACCACACCACACAACATACCATACCACCCTCTCACACCACATCACACACCATACCACCCTCTCACCACACCACACAACACCATACCACCCTCTCACCACACCACACACCATACCACCCTCACACCACACCACACAACATACCATACCACCCTCTCACACCACATCACACGACACCATACCACCCTCTCACCACACCACACAACACCATACCACCCTCTCACACCACACAACACATCATACCACCCTCTCACACCATACCACCCTCTCACACCACACCACACAACACACCATACCACCCTCTCACACCACACCACACAACACACCATACCACCCTCTCACCACACCACACAACACCATACCACCCTCTCACACCACATCACACACCATACCACCCTCTCACACCACATCACACACCATACCACCCTCTCACACCACACAACACACCATACCATACCACCCTCTCACCACACCACACCGCTCGCTGGTGCAGTGGTAACGCTCTCGCTTGCCAACTGGTGGACGGGAGTTCGCGCCTCGCTCAGGTTGCGAAAAGTTTCACTGACGAAGTGGGTGGTTACTGTCCCCCTGGAGCAAGGGGACGGGTGTGTGCGTGTGTGAAGGTCACAGCCTTGCCCTTAGATCGGACTATATGAGCTCTCAGCTCCCTTCCGGGAGGGTAAAAGCTGACGATCACGACCATCAAGTGATCCTGATCGACCCGGTGAATTACAACACCATACTACCCTCTCACCACACCATACCACCCTCTCACCACACCACACAACACCATACCACCCTCTCACACCACACAACACACCATACCACCCTCTCACACCACACACCACACCATACCACCCTCTCACACCACATCACACCACACCAAATCACCCTCTCTCCACACCACACCATACCACCCTCTCACCACACCACACCATACTACCCTCTCACCACACAACACCATACCACCCTCTCACACCACATCACACACCATACCACCCTCTCACACTACACAACACAAAACCATACCACCCTCTCACCACACAACACACCATACCACCCTCTCACACCACACACCACATCATACCACCCTCTCACACCACACCACACAACATACCATACCACCCTCTCACACCACATCACACACCATACCATACTACCCTCTCACCACACCACACAACACCATACCACCCTCTCACCACACAACACACCATAACACCCTCTCACCACACCACACAACACCATACCACCCTCTCACACCACATCACACACCATACCACCTTCTCACACCACATCACACAACACCATACCACCCTCTCACACCACACAACATACCATACCACCCTTTCACACCACACAACACACCATACCACCCTCTCACACCACACCAAATCACCCTCCACATCACCACACACAGGGCATTAAGCGATGAGACATGACACTTCCACGTCTAATGCTTTTTCTACTTGTGTGTGTGTGTGTGTGTGTGTGTGTGTGTGTTTTAAGTACAATATATACGTTATCTGTATGTATCGGTATATAGTATAATCCTGTGCGGCGATGGAGAGAGGGGCCTTCACGCGGTGGCACTGATATAACGTGTCGGCTCCGCTGCCTGGTTATACAAATCTCCCGTTGTTCTCTCGCTGACACTGTTAAAGGAAAATGGTGGTTAGTTTAGGCCACTGAGTTCTATAGAGGCTATTTCCAACGCGGGCTTGTGATTTTGGCCGCCATATTGAAACACCAGCACTCTAATTCAAATACTTTACTTCCCCTAAGCAGAGGTTATTAATAAAGATACACTCGTCGCTTATAATACAAAAACATATATGGATTATGATTTTTTTCTGCCTAGTTCAACGAAATTATATCGGGTACATTTAGCCAATGAATATAAAACAACGCCATAGGTTGCTGCAGTGCCGAACTTACCCTTTACGGCACTACCCATGTCATGAAACAACGACCAGATTGATATAGGCCGGAAGAAACATGGAAATATCTACAAGAGAGTGTGAACAGAACGGGACATGGAGAGAAAGACTGGAGATAAATGGGCGCCTTTTAGTGGCTCATTCATGCAGGGGTACTGGGGAAGAATCTCCCGCCCCACCCCAGGGGGCAATAATCTTATAGAATTAGCAACAACATATATTTCTTACTCGTGAAATGTAATGCCATCTCTCTCTGATGAATTCCTGTATCCATTTTTGCATCCAGAAGCAGCACAGTGGACCGTGGAACTATATATTACGGAATCATCGGCTGCTTTAAAAAACCCAACGGACACAGTTCAAAAACCATGGGGATCAGGCGTGGTGTAACATGGCTGCCGCTACACCAGCGCCACCCTGGCGGCGGCTACATAAATTACGCTGTGATACCCATGAGAGAGCCTCTCCATATTATACAGCTCAGTGGTTTAGGCCTGCAGTCGACCGGGTTCAAGTTTCAAACGAACCCGGGACTACATTTTTCACTCGCAGCCATTCCCCATCCCTCCCCCTAGGATGGACAAGGAAAGAAGCGCGTATGATTCGACTACTCTAAAGTGGCGGGCAGGGTGGGGCACCAACCTCTGTACAGTATTGCTATGTTTCCCAAACCCGCGATGTGAAACGGCTGTTATATACGTAAAAGCATCACAAATAAGATAAACACATATGAATACAATTTTAACGTATGTATTATAATATATGAAAGAACAGTAAACTTGTTATGCATAAAATATTTATACACCAATACAGAAACGGCAAACATATTTTAGTGTTGCTAAAAAAATGTAGTCACTTTTATTGGCTTTTACCGTAGTTCTGTGGTGGGTAATAATGTCACAATTATGAGTTTAAGATAATGTGGATGGAATATAAGTAAAGATATGCCAATTTCTTAATTAAAAAAAAAAAAACATTAAACCCTCGTGAGCGGCAACACTCACACAGACCCAGTCTGACCCGGGCAGGGCTTCCTCGTGTCACTTTCCTTTGTGTCCTTGACTCAGACAGGATGGCAGCTCAGCCAGCCCACTCCTCGCATCTACACAGTCAAGCTAAAGAAATTGTCTTCAGGGTAAGGCAGTATTTTCAGAAGAAGGAGAATGGAGGAATCCTTGATGACGTTTCGAAGGCTACTTGTCGCACAGCTGCAGCAACGAAGATCAGCGAAAGAACGGTTGAGAGAATCTGCAAAGCTGCGAGAGATAATGAGGAAAATCAGTCTCTAAGTTTAGGTCGGCCAAGAAAAGGCAAAGTGCAACATCCATTACGGATTTTTTTGATGACTTCAATGAAGGTGTGATGCGCAGAACAGTTTTAAATTTTTATGAAAGAAATCCCCACACTTGAAAAAATTCATGAGGAAATGAAGACTAACCTTTCCTATCCCGGCAGCCGTGAGATATTAAGAAGGGTTCTAAAGAAAATCGGTTATCACGATACAGATGTTGATGGACAGAGATTCCTAATGGAGCGCAGTGATGTAACTTAAGCACGGTGCAAGTTCTTGAGAGAAATGAGGGCACTTAGAAGTTCGGACAAAAACATCGTCTACCTAGGCGAGACATGGATTACTCAGAACTACACGGTTTCCAAATGCAGGGTGGACGGCGATGCAGAAAAGGCTGTGGGAGTGAGGGTGCCCGCAGGGAGAGGAGCCCGCTGGATTCTTCCGCACGCCGGAACAAAAAATGGATTTGTTCCCGGAGCCGCCCTTGTTTTCCAGGCAAAAAATGTCGGCGATTATCATGATCCATTGAATGCCGACACCTTTGAAAAGTGGTTTCAGACTCAACTGTTACCTAACATTCCTCCATCTTCAATTACTGTGATGGATAATGCATCGTATCACTCAAAGGAAATACATAAGACTCCAACTTCTGCAAGCAACAAAGCTACGATCAGAGAATGGCTGGAGAGGAAGGGTGTAACAGTGCCAGAAGGTCTCCTCAAGGTGGAACTCATGCACCTTGTGACTCGTCAATTCGCAGATGCCGATACCAACTTCGTGATTGACAAGACGGCCTCAGAGCACGGACATAGGGTTGTACTGTATACGCCTACCCCCTTACCACTGCCAATATAACCCAACTGAACCGATTTGGGCACGGGTTAAAGGCTATGTGTCAAAAGGGAATACACTCAGGATTGCAGATGTGAAGCCACTCGTCCATGAATCTATCTATCTATCTATCTATCTATTGCCAGACGCCATAATCCCGTAAGAGGTGGCCATTTGACTTTGAGTTATTTGTTTTACGGGGAGGGGCACTAACCCTCCACCAACCCACTTGCTGACACGTAGGGAACACGTATTATTGGGTTATATGGTTACCACCCAGCGTTGTACTGTAAATGGTTTCAATATTACAGCAAAGAACTGGAAGAATGGTGTCAGGCACGCAGAAAAGATGCAAGATGATGATGATGCAAAGAGAGATGTGGTGATTGGCCATATCCTTGATTCACTGTCACTCGCATCTTCTGCTAAGGATTCATCGGAACTCTTCGGTGTGAGACAGAGGAATAGGCCTGTTGGGGACACCTCTTAAAAAAAAAAAAAAAAAAAAAAAAAAAAAACGCGCCAAGACTTTTACCGCCTGGATGGTGTGGAAATAAAGTCAAATTTACAGTATGTACACTATAATGTAGAAGAAAATAACCAAAATGTATCCTAAAATACCACAGATGAGAGAGAGAGAGAGAGAGAGAGAGGGTGGGAGGTGGAAGGCAGGCCAGGGGCAGTGTTGAGTGCATTGTCATCCTATATTTCTTGTTCCTCCTTGGGATTAAAAAAAAAAAAAAAATCTGAGTTACGAGGAAAATTATTATAGTAGGTCATTTGTTCCATACACGAAGAATAAGGAAAGGAAAATTCAAAATCTTTCCGTAGCCCTAGTGCTTCCTGGAAATAGTAATCCAAGTTACGAAAGGTACTTAAATCGTAAATAGGTTTGAAAGTCTCACACCTCGTCTCTCCTGCAAAAAAGAAATATATTAAAGCGCCTATTTTTCTCTCGGAGCCATAGATTACGAGGTAGGGGAAAACTGTACTCTCCTGTGTGTGTGTGTGTGTGTGTGTGTGTAAAAAGTTGCAAGAGGGATCCGCCAGTGTATTAATGGATGACTCGCAATTCGCAAAACCATATGATTTGTTGTTATAAGGCAGGCCAGCGAGTGTAGAATCTTCCCGTCTCGTTCATCTATCTACATCTACCTATCTATCTATCTATCTAAATTCTAAGGTATTAGGGAAATAAATCATGAGCTACCGATATTTCTTTTTGCTGCAGGATGGTCAAGGAACGGCGCAGAAACGGCCCCACAGTCCCAGTTCATAGACGAGCTGATTCTGATTATGCAGGAAAAAATAAAAGGCATGGAAAGTTTCAGCATTCATTCCTTTTCTGCAAACTCAGGGATCCCAGAGGCTTATTCCTTATCCTTTCTTATCTGTCTACATCTACCTATCAATCTACATATCTATCTATGTCTATATACTGCCTTCATCACGTCTCTTGCTCAGAATGCGAGATCAGCCAAAGCCACCAGACATACCTAGCCGAACATACCTACGACTATAGTATCCGGCCAAAGGTACTATAACTATTTAATTTACGTTTCCATAATTGTGTCTTCGTTCAAGAGTTTGATTACACTTTTTTGTCCTGAACTATCCGTAAAATTGTGACGTACGAAATGGAAAAAGACAACTACACACACATCCCTGGTATGGCAATGGAGAATTCGGGTTCTCATACTACAATTTCCTCGATTCCTGTACAGTGACGGTAGTAGAAGAAATGAAAAAGTCCAATGGTTGCATCAATTAATAAGAATTTTCGAATTTCACAGTGAAGGTACAATAGTTATTCAAAAAGTGATTTAGTCGATGTGTACCGACGTTGCATTTGAAAACAGCCTGAGAAAGAGAACAAAGGGGAGTGAGACCCTTGGGTAGCCCGCTTCCAACACAGCTAATGGCAGATGGGAGGCACAAGAGATATCAGATCACGAATTTACTTTTTCAGACCATCTTAGGCCAGTGTGGATAGCGAAAAGACCTCAATAAGTTCAGTATACATAAAACGGGTACCACAGAAAAATAAGCAACCACGTATATCATATTTTTGAGCTGGTAGTAGACTGTGATAAATTGGTGTATGGTGAATTCTAGCAAGTTTTAGGGAGCGCGGTGGAGGGAGGGACCGTGGGAGCGAGGGGAGGGACTCACGAGGCTAGGAGGAGGAGGAGGAGGTAGCGGAGAGACAGAGGAGGGACGGTGAGAGGGGGGAGGCTAGCTGCTAGAGTCAGGTTAGATCAGTAAACGCTGTGATACTGACGGGGGCACATCGTTCATTTTTGTCCCACCATCGCACGCTACTAGTCCCGTACCCAACACGCGTTTAGTGTTCTCCCATATTTCTCTGAAGCTCTTGATTAGTTCTGTTCCTACGTCACACTCACCGAGGAACACAATTGAGGAGAGTTTCACCACGAGTAAATGTGAACAGAGAACGTAGTGTGGTGTTGCGTGGCGTGCGGTTGGTCAAAGGCGAAGAACAACAACTACAGCTCAGCATATGAACAACTCTCTGGGGTAGGTAATATTTCGGTAGTTTTTCAGTTTCGTCCCTTTATTCCCCTCGATTATTTTGATGGAATATACGATTTTATGTCATCAGTCCAGACAATATTTTCCCCATAATACTTCCTATACAAATCAATAAAACCTTGAATACCCAAAGCAATTAAGGAATGAAGCTGAGATACCATGCACTTAACCCCTTTTTCATTACAAAGACGCACTAGTTTACTCGCTCCATGCAGACGATTAATACTGATCCCGAAAGACATATTGAAGGTTAGGCATAATTTTTGGAATCCGGAAAAAAAGGGCAATAGGTGAAAAAAAATAGGTGATTATGGCCGAATTCTCGTCAAGGTTAGGATACTTGTAACATTTCCTCGCAATTTGTTATTTGCATATATATTATTTAAATACTGATTTTTAGAATAAATACTAAATATATCTAAGTTTTTTTAAAAGAAAAATCAGTAAGGAAGAAATGCTGAGCCCCCTACGAGAATACGGCTTTAGTTGCTGATAAAACCCTTGCAGTGCTTTAATTAAACCTATTTATTTCAATTTATTTTGCGTGAAAAAGATGTGAAATCTGAATACCGGTCCACATTAATATATACTTTTTATTTTAAATTCCGTCTGGTCCATTTTTTTTTTTTTTTTTTTTGCTTTCAGTTTAAATTTAAGGCTTTTGGTTATTCAGACATCCTGGTATTAGCAAGTCGAGTGTTTTAAAATTAATATACTTGCATTGCAGAGGTGGGTTTTTGTAAGGATGATTCATATTACTTTATTGTGTACTACAGAATGGCATGAAAAATTAGTTTGTGTAAAATTTCTTTGTCACGGCCGTCAAAGAAGCGTCGGCTAACTTTTGCCCATGGCTGTAGGAGGGTATAGTAGGCAAAATAGGCTAAATCGCTGAAGAAAGGGTGTTAAGAGCTTCTAACCTAAGCACGGGAATGTGACTACGTGAAGCAGTGAAGACGACACAAGAGGCAAGATGGTTGGTTGGTGGGTGGGCAAGACATGGGCGTGGCGGGCGGATGGGCGTGCTTCTGGTGCATGGTCCTGATTCCTGCATGACTAGATCCACACTCATCCACCTGTCCGCCCGGAAATCGTCGGAAAAGAGGAGAATTTTGTGTTTCATCACAGGAAATGCCGGACAGCGGAGGAAGACGTGGGTGGCTTGTCCTGAATTAAATGTACAATCTCTCTCTCTCTCTCTCTCCGTTCATAGGAAGGTTTAGAAAATCTTGTTACCTCCATACGATTACATCTTTATTCAGGACCTGTAGTGAAGGGAAGGCTGTATTCGGCTTCAGTTAAAAAAATAAAATCATCTGGCCTAATAATAATTCATCTACAGGGAACGAGATCATAAGATAATTTAAAAGAATATGCGCTGCTTATTCTATTCTGCAACTCCTTCATTAAAAAGAAAAAAAAATGCATGAACGCTATGAACAGTTCCGTGTGCAGTGTTTAGCTGTATGAATGTTATGGCGATCGGTCTATACACGCCTTCATATTAATAATCCGCATAAAACGCAAGGACAGGATAACTGAAGCAGACCCATTGATCCATGCTAGGCAGCTCCTATAAGACTGTGACTAAACTACGAGAGTAAGACGAGGATAACAAAGAAGGCTCTCTCAAAGACGTCTGTATTTCACACCAACAGACGATCTCACTTAGGAAGCGTCGGGACGAGCTCAATATTGGAATCAGATCCTACACCATTTATTTACTTAGCAGTTTCAAAGTACTTATGAAACTATAGTATTAAGGTGCACAATATGAGGTTAATTTATATTTCCAAAGTTAGGTGTTTATACTCATGGTGGCGTCCTCTTTGGTTATTTTTTTCTAGCTAAAACCGCGATATTTTTATTTTATTTTTTTTCAGCTGAGAGTGGGTAATCGGAGCCTGAGTATTTAATATTCTGACACCTGACGAGTTTTTCAGCAGTCATACGAGCCTAGGTGTTACCGTGTTCTAACTGACGGTCTTTTTTTTTTTTTTCCCCTTAAATTTCTTTCTGGGGAAGACTTCCGGTGGGAAAAGTTATAACACAGACTCATAATCTGTACAAATCTAGCATTACGTTACAACTCCGAACGCCACACAATTTAAATTAGCAGACTGAGTATTTTAAACCAAAATATCAATACTGCCACCTAAACACCAAAATATCAATACTGCCACCATTAACTGCATGATAGGAACAACTTAGGTATTTTATCCAGCAAAAGTGGATTATATTTACTCAGCCTGGTAACTGTGAGCGTGAGTGTATGATAGTGGTGGTGGTTGTGTGCTTGTGAATGAGTCCCGCAGCTGACACTCATTCATTCTGTTACACAACCGCCCATGCCACCTCACGTCTATTCATAAAGTTTCTTAAAGTTGTGGATAAGACTACTACAGTCTATTATTTTATTATTTACCTTTTACATTTACTAATCACCTACACAAAAGTGAATATTCAACAATGCGACGAAACAAAACGATTCCCGATAAATAACTGCCATGTAGACTTATCGTAGAAATTAACTCTCCATCCTTCGTACATGTCCCAAACAGTCTTATAGCCTACTGTATGTATTAGGGGGGTGTTTCTTATCGTAATATGTGTATGGATGGAAACCTACCCAGACAGACTTTATGGTTTGAGCCGTCCTATAACAAATTTAGTTCTGAATATTTGCTACCAATTTGGTTATTTATGAGAAGGGAATAACTGCATTACGCCGTTGGTTGATGTTAGGCAAATACGTGTAACTGGATTCACGTAGTAAAACGTTAGTAATTATTCTGGTTACTATAACACTTTTCATTTATTTTCTGTTTTTTGGCCTTATTTCGGGTGGTTTGTTTTGGGGGACCTTCGAGAGGAAATGCCCTAGAAGTGGGCTTTCAGAACAAATTTCCCACGAAACAAAAGCTACCCGAAATACGATTAAAAACTAAACAACCGAAATTAACCTAAGTACATATAAATAAAGCAGCCAAGCCTAACCTTACTGAGGGGAGTTCGCCTCCCAGACCCACCATTACAACCTAACTTAAAAAAAGGAATGGTTGGTACTTATTACGCAGTCGGCGGGCAACATGAGGCCACGGCTTTCATGACGTGGTGAGTTCGTCCGTTCGTCTGGGTGCGTCGGCAGAAGCTTACTAGACTTAGGGCAGAAGTATCTAGCAACGTAGTGTTCGTAATGGTACTCGCGGTTTCCTGAACACAGCACCCCAGGCCTTGATGTCCTTCCACAATCAACGTTGTATGAACTCCAGTCACTGCGTCCACACAGGTTTCCAGATGGTTCGTTGTCTTGTGGATATAGCCTGATCAGGGCCGTGCGCAGGATTTTTGAGAGGGGGGGGGTTGGAAAAAAAATTTCCAGTTTATTTACATTATTTCATTCATTCAATCATCATCTAATCCTGTGTGGCCCCATGAAGAGCGTAGGAACCCGGGGCTAGGCAGGTTGGTCCTGACATTAAGATGAGCGAACAGCCTCACTCATCCCTGAGTGGCATTACGTGAGCAATAAACCCCAACCACCCCTTCAAATTTGTAGAACTTGTAACTTTTTCATTTATTTTTCTATCGTAACATTATTAACAGGATTTAATTAATGAGTTGCATTTTTAGTATTTTCATTCGAACTTTTCATTCTTTCCAAATGTGGGGGTTACCCCCCCCCTCCCATGTGCACAGCCTTGAGCCTCATACATGGATGAATAGGCCCTCTAATGTCTGTGTGAATGACTGCCCGGACGAATTTATTTCTGGCAGAGCGGAATTAACGTAGCTGCGTCACGGCTTATTTTTTTTATTTTTTATTTTATTTTTTTTTTAAGGATCACGCACAATTCCGGCGGGCATCCATATTCCTTCAGGCATACAACCTCTGTTGTATGTTCTTTTCCCGAACTTAGATGCATCAGTTTCAACAATTTTTCCCGGGCCACCGATAGACTCTTGATTCTGACGCCAGTGAAGACAATTGTCCCCACGCAAAGTCTTCCAATGCAATACTGTTTCAGAAATGACGCCGATACTGACGTCACAAAATTTTTGGTTCCAAATCTTTTGAGGAGTACTCATATTAAAGTACTTGGCCATGATAAGACGAACATTGCTGAGCCATGTGCCTTTAAAAACATTGCTGTCCTAACCACGGCGCTTCACTGGCTTGTTTTTTGGGTCTATGGTTGGGCAGCAACACCAAAATAGTTTACCATTTTCAACCAAAGCACATGGCGGCTTGCAGTTGGAGCAGTCTCTACTAATAGGTAGTATCTCGTGCTCTCGATAAAGTTTCACAAACTCGTCCTTCCCACGTATTTCACAGATTGTCGAAATAAGTCCGCTCACATCCACTGCACCCTATGAACAAATTCAAAATGGACGCGGGAATCGAGTGGTCGGGTCGGCTTGGGTCGAGAATTTCCAAAAGTGACCGTCAGGTGGCAGCACCATCGTAGTTTTTTTTTTTTTTTTTTTTTTTTTTTTTTTTTTTTGCAACCGTAGGGTAAAGGTCGCGCTCCGTGACTACCACCCCGCAGATTTCGACAAGAAGTAGAATTCGGTATGATTATAAAAACAAATTGCACAACGAAATTATATTTATATTCTTGATCACTGGACCAATATAACATTCGGAAAAATACACTGAAATAGGCACATCGAAGTACAGGACATCCAAATATCAACCAAAGCGCTCATTTATCTCTTTTTCTATCGCTACTTTAATGGTCACTGCTCCTCTGAACTGTCTGCTTGCATTCCTCCACCTCTACGACGGGCACGTAGCACCCGTCTGGCAGCAAACTCTCATCCCTTTTCTGTCCAACTCTAATGCAAGAGTTAACCGTTACTCCCAGTCTTTCATTTATGCAACAGGTCAACTCTGGAACTGTCTCCCTCTGTCTGTATTTCCTGCTGCCTATGATCTCCAGTCTTTCAAACGCAGTGTGTCCAGGCATCTCAAAATGATCGGATCTTGAATTTGGCTCTCTATTGTATTTTGTTTTCTCTTGGAGGGAACTGTTACTGCGGGCTCATGGCCTTTGATTCCTTCTTCCTCGCATAAAAAAAAAAAAAATCCAGACATTCTGCATATTGATAAATAGACGATGTCATTACAAGAAGAAGATGTATTCACAGATTGTTTTGTACTGAAGTGGTGGTGGCGTGATAGTGATCAAGAGAGAGAGAGAGAGAGAGAGAGAGAGAGAGAGAGAGTCAGGGAACAGTCCGCTGGCCAAAATATCGTTACAACAGGCTTCGCTACTTTTCCGGAAGAGCCACAAACATGTTTCAAACGCATTCCCGATAAAACTACCACACCAGTCCGGAATAAGGTATGTATTGCGATTCTGCATATTATTGTTTATATTATATAGAGATGGAGTGTGAGAAATTAACGAGGAGTGTATGGGAGTGAGGTGGAGGGGCTGGGAGAGGGAGGGGGGGATCGAGGATGGAGTAGAGAGGTATATGAGAGAGGGAGATATAAGTTGGAACGGCAGCGACATGGCAGGGCGACATGGAGGCGATTTGTTTGTGGCCACCCCTTACGGGATTTAGGTGTCTGGCTATAGATAGATACGGGTAGTACATTAGGAGTCTGTCAGTAAAGTGAGCGCGCTGTAGTAGTGGCATGCATGTAACGCGAAGGCAGTGGAAAAGTGGGGATAAAGGAAGTGGGTGAGTGAATGAAAAGGGTGAGAGAGAGAGAGACTGAAAAGGTGGGATGGCAGGGGATATACAGCAAATTCCTTCATATTTCCCTACGACTTAATATTGGCAGTTAGTAAGATATTTGTACCTGTTTTCTTTTTCTTTTTTTTTTTTCTCATTATTGCCCCAAGTTTGTGTTCTATTTCTTATTTAATTCGGGAAGCGGGGCATTTCCGACAGGCATGAACATCAGAAAAGTTCGAAGTACATGAAAATCGATCGCAGAAACCAAAAATCAAAATAAAAGGCTTGAGTTTCCAGTATTTTTGTTATCCTTGTCTTATTCTAGAGATCTCGTAACCTACATTAGTTGCCTACAGCTGTAATCCTTTCTTATGCTCTTGCAGATCTCTCCCTCCCTCCATTTTCTTTCCCTTCCTCCCTCCCCCAGTTCGTTCTCCCAATTTTCTTTCTGCCTTCTTGCCTGCATCCTCCTACCTACATTTTTCCTCCCTCCCCCATCTCATCGTTTTATTCCCTCCTCCCCATCCCTCTACTTTCCTCCATCTTCTCTACAACTTCCTCCCTCCTTCCATTTTCTTTCCCTCCGTCCATCCCTTAGTTTACTCCAATCTTCTCTGTCTCGTTACTGGCGCCATTCTCTCCTAGCGTACCCACATTTTTTTCTTCATGTGAGAGAGAGAGAGAGAAACTGGGTAAGGAAAGCTAGTGCAACAGCATGAGAGGAGCGTCATGTATACAGCCGAGACAGGTCAACTCTGGCACTGTCTCCCTCTGTATTTCCTGCTTCCTATGAGCTCCAGTCTTTCAAACGCAGTGTGTCCAGGCATCTCGAAATGATCGGATCTTGAATTTGGCTCTCTCTTATAATTTACTTTTCTCTTGGAAGGAACAACGATTGCGGGCTCGGCCTTTGGTTCCTTCTTCCTCGCATAAAAAAAAAAAAAAAATACTTCAGCGGCATGTGCAAGTTTCCGAGGCGGCATTCTTGGTTGGCAAAATTCCGCTCTGTATTACAATTTTTACACCGAGCTCAGTTTGATTTTTGGCCGGACGATCCCTTCCGTTTTTCTTTTTCTTTCTTTTTATTCTGTAACCTTACCAAACAGATAAACCTAACAAACTAACCTGATACACACCAAGCAAACTAACCTAACCCATGCAAGACCTTCCTGGATAAGAAAAGGGGCAAAAATGGTACACAGAACAGAAAAAGGTACAAAAATGGGACACAACAGAAAAAAGTACAAGAAATGGGACACGAAGAGAAAAAATGCAAAAGTATGGGACACGAGAAAAAAAAAGAGCAAAATATAGGACACAACAAAGGGCAAAAATGGGAGACAACCGAAAAAAGTGCAAAAAATGGGACACAGAACGGGCATCAGACTGGCAAACATGATTGACACCAACTTCAGAAGCTGTGAGGGTTGGCGGTGAAGGAGGCAAGATGGGGCCCCTTTCTGACCTTGAGAGAACCCAGGCTACCTACGCTGGGAGCCGGGCCCCACCGACAAGAACAGCCATCGGGAGGGTTCACAAATACTTCTCGTGTGTGTGTGTGTGTGTGTGTGTGTGTGTGTGTGTGGAAAGCGGTACGGGAACTAATGTGTTGCGACAAGAATTTGAAACACACGACCAAAGACTATGAGAAGGTATGATACTCTTTGTCTTCTGGGGAGGAACGAGATATAAGGAAGACAGGACAGTGATGGCGGTAGCATCGGCCATCTTACCGCATCTATCATTCTGAAACATGGACGAAACACTGTGGTATTTAAGACAACGTGTAATATGTGCAAATATTGTCTAAGGTAATTATCAGAATGCTAAATAACAAACCATTACCGGTACATTTCTTTGAGGCTCCGGGTTAAGGAAGTGCGCGTCCACACGTGTGCTGGAACAAGTGTTGGCAACATGTAAACAACACAATAACGAACAAGATGCCAACATGCTGGGAACAGCAGCGTCCAGATCATGTTGGCAACATCATGATGAAGACTCAGCCGCCTCGTATGGACAACACTGATTCCATCACCTCTGCTGCCAGCAGGTTTGACGCTGCACTGTAACATGTTTTCATACATCTGTCCAAATACTGCTGCATACATGTATCCAAATACAGTATGTTGCCAGCTGTGCTGTCAACACATGTTCGAGTACACGTGTGGACGCGCACTAAGAGTCATACGTATCTCCAGAAATCGCTCATTTTCACGTCCATCCAACCCAAGGCGTGCGATATTTTTTTAGTTGGCTGTTCTGTAGCGTACATCGTCTGCCAGTGAGATTCCCGATTGAAATATTTCTTCGTACAGCATGTTAATATTCTCTATGATGGTATCCAAACTCAGTAATCGTAAATCCACATATTATACAGGTTAATGGTACTGCATGTAAAAATAAAAAGCCATGAAGTACTAGAGAGCAATTAGGCACGGAATACAACATACACTAAAAAACAAGTTCCAGGGAAATCAAAAAATGCCAAAGAAGAGAATACAATGTCGTAGAGGCAATAACTATAAAAAAAAAATGTACTAATCTCCTATGATCAAGAGTTATCCTTACACTCCTGCTGGCATTATTTCTGAGGGTCGAATTTCCCGCCAAATTTAAGACTACCCAACCTTAGCACGGCTGTTGTTTTATGTTGATGTGATGCTGATTAAATCTGTACTTGCTTATGCTTATTTTAAAGGTACCAGAAGTATTATGGAACCTTAAATTCAAAAGCCTGGCGGGAAAACCCAACAAACTCGACTATAAACGATGTATATGTAAGGATTTTACGAGCGTTGGATATCTCGTGGCAGTTTTTGTCAGTATTGTATTCAGATTGCCGCATGGGTAAGTATCGGGTATGAATATTCTTGAAATAAACCTTGAAATCACTTCAGACTTGAAATAAACTTTTAAAAAACTGCAAGTCGCTCTGTGTTTCATTTAGGCTTGCCGAATACCTCAATTTTGAAATGGGTGAGGCGTCGCTTTACTCAGTATGGCGTTCCTCGACTCTACGGATTTTCATTTATTTTTAGGATGACTTCGGTTTAGAGTGGAGACCCAAAAAGTATTTAAAAAGGACTGTACCCAATTTCCTGGATAAAACAGTCTCCAGAAAAGCTAAGTTATTTATTACACGCCATTTTATTGGTTTATTGTATTTTTGTAACTGATACTAACTCTGATTGGACTGTGTGATGACTGGTGGGTGTATGAGTAACAAGAAAAATTGTATATATAAAGTATGAACAGGTTAGGCGTGGGAGGGATAATATCTACAGGGGGATGTGTTTGTTGGCTTAGGTTGTGTGTGTGTGTGTGTGTGTGAGAGAGAGAGAGAGAGAGAGAGAGAGAGACCGTTTGTTGGCTTAGGTTTCGTGCCCCTACTCACACACACACACACACACACACACACACACGTAAGATGAGCGGATAACTGCAGTAAGTCTGTTGGCCCATGCTAGACATCTACATGAGTGTGATTAAACTAGCCTATTAGAGTAAGACAAGGAAAACAGGAGAGAGAGAGAGAGAGAGAGAGAGAAAGAAGAGAGGATACCGCAGTGGGCCAGCTGACTCAAGCTGGACATCTAACGAGTAAATGAACTACTAGAATGAGATAAGGATAGCAAAGAAGAAGGCTCTCCCCCGCCCTCCAAACCCTCCAGGGGAAGCCGGCAGGAAAAAGTCAGAAGGAACACCACGCAGTATAGAAAAACTGACGTGAAGATTTTATAGGAAAGTGTGCATGAGGAAAGAGAGACTATCATGGTGTAACCTGAACAGGAAAAGGAATTAGTACTATATATTTATTTTCTTAACTCACCCCTTATTTGTCACATGCTTATCTAGCCTATGCCTGAAACTCTGAATGGAAGAGGCAGCAACTACATTACTGTACTAGGCAGCTTATTCCATTCGCTTACTACTATTTTTATTGCCAAACCAATTTCTACCTATTTCCTTACCAAAACGGAATTTATCTAGTTTGAAATCATGACTTCTATCCTGGGAGACTGTTGGCAGGGGTTTGGTGATCCTGGGAGACTGTTGGCAGGGGTTTTGTGATCCTGGGAGACTTGGCAGGGGTTTTGTGATCCTGGGAGATGTTGGCAGGGGTTATGTGATCCTGGGAGATGTTGGCAGGGGTTTTGTGATCCTGGGAGACTGTTGGCAGGGGTTTTGTGATCCTGGGAGACTTGGCAGGGGTTTTGTGATCCTGGGAGATGTTGGCAGGGGTTTTGTGATCCTGAGAGACTGTTGGCAGGGGTTTTGTGATCATGGGAGACTTGGCAGGGGTTTTGTGATCCTGAGAAACTGTTGGCAGGGGTTTTGTGATCATGGGAGACTGTTGACAGGGGTTTGGTGATCCTGAGAGACTGTTGGCAGGGGTTTGGTGATCCTGGGAGATGTTGGCAGGGGTTTTGTGATCCTGAGAGACTGTTGGCAGGGGTTTTGTGATCCTGGGAGACTGTTGGCAGGGGTTTGGTGATCCTGGGAGACTGTTGGCAGGGGTTTGGTGATCCTGAGAGACTGTTGGCAGGGGTTTGGTGATCCCTTGCCCATCGCGTAAACAAAAGCACGTCACCGCCATCACGAGGGCAGCTGGGGGTATCGTGTCCCCTGCGATCATGTTACCCAGCCTCGACCCACCTCACCCATACCAGTCCCACTTGTCGGGTTATATCTGCTAGTCTACTGGTTATATCTACTAGTCTACTGGTTATATCTACTAGTCTACCGGGTGTATCTACTAGTCTACTGGTTATATCTACTAGTCTACTGGTTATATCTACTACTCTACTGGTTATATCAATTTTGTGTACACTTTAAGCTACCTTGGCCTCAAATTTCCAAGCCTCCATCTTGAATGCTGCGTTGCAAAAGGGGATTAACCTTAGTATATGGTGCTATAGTCCCGGCGCACGACTCTGAGGTTGTTATTATCGTGCCCTGGCAACCTACCATTCAGAAGTGCGTCTGATTTCGTGAATAATATGAGACATGTGATTCGTGTATAATATATTCATGCATAATATGATTCGTGTATGATATGATACAAAATCGGACGCACTTTTGAATGGTAGGTTTGCCAGGGTACGATAATGACCTCAGAGTCGTGCGCCACGACTATAGTCACGAAGAAGTGGTGTGGAAAGTATGAAGAGCCGTGTCACTTACTGCCGCCGAGCTACGTGAAATAAGCTGCAAAAAAGACGAAAATCTGGGCCAAATTAGCGTTAAACAAGTATAATCTAAGCTACTGGGTATATTCAATTATTTTCTAGTTATATCCGGAAAGGGACGCCTTCACGTGGTGGTTTTCAACATGACTGGGCGGATCCACTGCCCGGTTACGCAAACGTCCGTGATCTGTCTTCCTATCCCCGCAGAAAGGTGGGTGGTGGACTTCCTAAGGGTGTTTCAAGCCTGCAGTCCACGGGGTTCACGTTTCAGTTCATCCTGGGACCAAGAACAGAACAGGTTACGAGTCCCAGCACCACCGCCACTACACCAGTCACGTGTTTACTGGTTATTTTCACTGCAGTTGGTGTTTACTGGTTATTTTCACTGTAGTTGGTGTGTTTACTGGTTATTTTCACTGTAGTTGGTGTGTTTACTGGTTATTTTCACTGTAGTTGACGTGTTTACTGGTTACTTTCACTGTAGTTGGTGTGTTTACTGGTTATTTTCACTGTAGTTGGTGTGTTTACTGGTTATTTTCACTGTAGTTGGTGTGTTTACTGGTTATTTTCACTGTAGTTGGTGTGTTTACTGGTTATTTTCACTGTAGTTGACGTGTTTACTGGTTACTTTTACTGTAATTGGTGTGTTTACTGGTTATTTTTACTGCTGGTGTGTTTACTGGTTATTTTCACTGTAGTTGACGTGTTTACAGGTTATTTTCACTGTAGTTGACGTGTTTACAGGTTATTTTCACTGTAGTTGGTGTTTACTGGTTATTTTCACTGTAGATGGTATGTTTACTGATTACCCTCACTGTCGCTGGTGTGTTTAGTAGTTATATTCACAGTAGGAATGAGTCTCCTTGGTTACTAGTTCAACCGACCCTCTAATCCGTCTCTTCAAGCTGAAAAGGGGTTAGAAATCTAGCACTAAACGTCTGTACCCACTCCGCCACCACTGCTATCACTCTGTACCTACCATAACCCTCTAAAGTTCGGGACAGCTAATATTCTACGCCAGGTGATATTGAGCACCACGCGGGGATCGGTGCACAGTGCCTCTCCCTCGCTCTGTGCACGAGGCCTCACACCGCTGCCACCACGTGTGTCGAGGGGGGGCCCGTGACGGATTTCGGGGTGAGAGAGAGAGAGAGAGATTGTAAGGTGGCGTGTGTGTGTGTGTGTGTGTGCTAGGGTTCTGGTGGTAGTAGTCTATCTATCTATCTATAGCCCGACGCCCTAATCCCGCAAAGGGTGGCCGCAGACAAAACGCCTCCAAGTCTCTCTGTCACCCACCATTTGACTACCGTCCCCCCAACTCACCCCCCCCTCCCTCATATACCTCTCAACTCCCTCCCTCCACCTCATCCTCGGTCTACCCCTCCCTCCACCTCACCTACATACACAAAATAGTTTATCAGTAATGCCCAACAACTGCAGAAGGGAAGGCAGATAAGCAGAATAAGTTTAAGGTGAGAAGGTGATGCGAACACCACCTCTTCAAAAATACAATATTCCTTTCTATGTTTTTAAGGAATTTCGAAGCACTTTTTCTTAGGCGATTTATTCTACTTAGTGCCTTAACATATCCCTTCATCCTACTCACTTCCAGGTATACCGTGTGACCAGGAAGTAAAGGTAGGCTATACGCAGCTAAATAGTATACCAGGAAGTAGACTATTCCTTACGTGATATTGTATACTGTACTTCTGGATGGGTTCTGGAAGCGATAAAATAATAATAATAGTAATAATAATAATAATAATCCCAGTCCCGTCCGAAGAAAAATGGCAACTGACGAACTCCAGTGAAAACCCCGTATCGCCACCATTGTGTTTCAAATGGTTCGATTTTTCCCGCTATGTATCGGTCAGACTTAGGGAAGATGCTTTGTTTCTCTCTCCTCAATTTATGCATATTTCCCCTCCCTTCTCGCTCTCTCTCTCTCTCTCTCACACACACACACACACACACACACACACACAGTACCATAGGATGTCACAATATTCCTTTTTCCATTTCTCAAGATGTCATCAGAGACAGTGACAGAGAAAGAGAGAGATTCAGTACCACAGGATATGTCACAATATTCCTTTTTACCTGCAGCAATGGCCAGTAGGTCAGTGAGTGGCCAGCGTTCTTCTGCTTCTGACGGATTTGTTAAAAGAAGGCCTTTGGAGACATTAAAGTGGTCCCTTGTACGGTAATTTGACATGAAGAATCCAAATCTGCCATCAGCTGACACCTGAGGTGGCGCCATCTAGCGACAACTTCAGTAAAAGTGCTTAAATTAAGCCAACTGAGACATAAAAGTGGCCCCATCTGAGGCTGTTTGACATGGACAATCCAAATTTGCTGTCAGCTGGCACCTGTGGTGGCGCCAGCTAGCAGCAACTTCAGTAAATCTGGGTTGTGGCTCTCTGTTATGGCTATAGTTACTTCTTACAACAACCTGTTTGAAACAAGAGGCTTGCTGCAGGTCCCAGAGCAATGCTACTCTTGTTCCAGTTCCCCAGATGTCTTCAGAGGGGACATGGTGTGTGTGCTTCCAGTCCAGGATGTATCTATCCAGGGACGCCACCACCTGCATCACTGCCACCATCAACCTCACTGCCGCCTTCGTCCCAGCTGGCAAAGCTTAAAAATGAAGTCATCAAGGAGGTCAGCAGCAACAGCCTGGAGGTTCTATGGATGCTTGAGTTCCAGGCCGCCTGCTCCAGTCTCATTCAGCGCACTCCATCCTGCCTCCTGAAAGCCGATAGGAAGGAGGTCAAAGCCAGGATAGACGCCAACTACAGTGTTAGTACAGATGTGTTAAGGATTCCCCTGTTCCTCCACTCTCAGGATCACCTGCTCCTGCCCGGCTGATGCCCAGAGTCTGCCGGATCAGAGTCTCGGAGTGTGTAATGCGATACTCCCTGTGCTCCAAATTGAGGCTGAGAGATGGCAGAGGTTCAGCCAGTGTTTAAGGTGCTATCAGTAAGGGCACACAGGAAAAGCCTGCAAAGGGGAAGAGGTGTGCTCAAAATGAGGCGAAGGGCGCTGTTACGGAGACTGTTCAGCTACCAATCTCATGTGTGTCCTCTCATGGCTCTCACAATGCAGTCAGGGGGTCTTGTCCCTTCAGGAAATCAGCTCTCAAAGACGCTAGATGATTACATGTCCACCAAGCACACACTAGAGAGGCGTAGAGTAAGGGGAGACTTAATTGAGGTGTTTAAGTGGATGAAGGGTATAAATAAGGGAGATATTAGCAAGGTACTTAAAGTGAGCATACAGCATAGAACTAGAAATAATGGTTTCAAACTAGAAAAATTCCGTTTCAATAAGGAAATAGGTAGAAATTGGTTTGGTAATAGAGTAGTAGACGAATGGAATAAGCTACCTAGTAAAGTAGTTGCTGCCTCTTCCATTGAGAGTTTCAAGCATAGGCTAGATAAGCATATGACAAATAAGGGGTGGATATAGAATAAAGAAAATCTTATAACCAATACTAATTCATAATTTTTTTCTTTTCAGGTTACACTATGATAGTCTCTATTCTCCTTTCACACTTTCCTGTAAAATGTCCACGCCAGTTTTTCTATACGGCGTGGTGTTCTTTCTGACTTTCCTGCCGGCTTCGGCTGGAGGGTTTGGAGGGCGGGGGAGAGCCTTCTTCTTTGCTATCCTTATCTCATTCTTGTAGTTCAGTTATTCTTCTAGGAGCTGCCTAGCATGGGCCAACCTGCCTACTGCAGTTATCCTCTCTTCTTATGTTCTTATATATTTCCTCAGTGACATACGCAACACCCTATGCACAACACACCCACTACAACACAATATCCACAATTTCTCACCCTACACTCCAAAGCCTCCACACCTTTACCCAAGCCTGAAGCACTGGGTAGGAGAGGGTGACTATTCCACACACACACACACACACACACACACACACACACACACACACACACACACACACACACACACACAGGAAGATGTGTTCCTTGGCCATGCGGATCAACTACTTTCCAAGGTTTGTAAACGTGGACTGGGTTTAGTACAGTGGTAGGTGAGTAGCAGGCATGTATAAACCGGCCGCCACACTACATACATACATATATACATACTCACACAGAGTATCTATCTACTTGTGCCTTAGCGATTTAGTATGCATTTTCAATCTACCTATCTATCTATCCATTTATCAATCAACCTACCTACCTACCTATCTGTCTACTTGTCAGCGATTTAGTTTACATTTCCCATCCACCTATATACCTATCTATCTATCTATAGCCAGGCGCCTCAGTCCCGGGCGGGGTGGCCACAAACAGATCGCCTCCACGGCACCTTGTACTCCGCTATTAGGCTGCCTTCTCTCCAACTTTATTCCTGAGTGATAATGCCACCAAGGGAAGTAGTCTCATCACCTATCCTTCAATGTACTGGAATCCCCTGCCTAGCCTAGGGACCCTACGCCTCGGAGGGGGGGGATGGGACTGCCTCTCTCCCTCTCTCTCTCTTTCTTCCCCATCCATAGAGGGGAAGAGGTCTGGAGGATGATGATAAGAAGGAGGGGAAGAAGAAGAGGAGGAGAGAAGAAGAGAGAAGGGGAGGAGTAGAAGAAGAAGAGAGAAGAGGAGGAGAGAAGAAGAGAGAAGGGGAGGAGTAGAAGAAGAAGAGAGAAGAAGAGGAGGAGGAGAGATGATGATGATGGAAGATGATGATGATGGAAGAAGATAATGATGATGATGGATGATGATGATGATGGAAGAAGATAATGATGATGATGGAAGAAGATGATGATGATGATGATGATGGAAGAAGAAGATGATGATGATGATGATGGAAGAAGATAACGATTAATATGAAATTCTTTAATACTAACCTCAGTAGAACAAATGGACATGAATCTTAAAAAGTATATGTTGAAAACTGTGTACGTTGAAAGCTGTGTACGCTCATGTATGTACACTGAAAGCTGTGTACACTGAAGTCTTTACAGCCTCCCCCCCCCCATTTTATAAATTTAAGAAGTATGTGATGATGGAGAGAGAGGGGAGGGAGGAGGGAGGAAAAATGTAGGTAACGAGGTAGAGAGAAAATTGGAGGGAGGGTAAACTGATGGAGGGAGGGAGGGAAAAATGGAAGGAGGGAGGGAGAAAGAGATAGAGAGGAAATGGAGGAAGGGAGAGACTGTGGAGGTTTGGAGAGAAGGGAATAAAACGATGAGAGAGAGAGAGGGAGGGAGGGAGGTAGAGAAAATGGAGGGAGGGAGGCAACACACCTGAGATGCCTCACCTTGAATCCTGCCAGGTGCGCTGTCTCTCCTCCCTCCCTTCCTCCCTCCGGCCCCTCCTTCCTTCCCTCCCTCTCGCCTCTCCTTCCTTCCCTCCCTCCCTCCCTCTTTCCACGTCCACCTACCTCCTTCCCTCCCCCTCTCCTTCATTCTTTCATACCTCCTTCCCTTCCTCCCTCCCTCCCTCCATACCTACCTCCTCCCTCTCACCTTCCTTTTATTCCTCTCTTCATCCATCCTACCGGCTCTCTCTCTCTCTTCCTTTTTCCCTCCCCCTCTCCACAAACCGGTAAAGGCAGAGAGAGAGAGAGAGAATGGTATGGTGTAGATCTTGGTTATTTAACTGTGAGAGAGAGGTGTAGATCGTTATTCATCACTGCAGACACAAACTCTGTAGTGGCAGTCAGTGGAGCTCGAACCCACGCCAGCAGGCCAGTACTACACCGACCGAGCCACGCGGAGCCCTCCTTCAATACCTACTTTCCTCCCTTCCTTGCTCCACTCCTCTTTTCCTCCATGTCACTCTCAGTCCCTCCCTCCCTCCCTCCCTCTCTCTCTCTCTCTCTCTCTCCAGTACCTCTTCCCTCCGGCCCCTCTCCCTCTCCTCCTCCCTACAATAACCTCTCTCTCTCTCTCTCTCTCTCCAGTACCTCTTCCCTCCGGCCCCTCTCCCTCTCCTCCTCCCTATAATAACCTCTCTCTCTCTCTCTCTCTCTCTCTCTCTCTCTCTCTCTCTCTCTCATCAGTGATCCTTTTCTCCAATATTTCCCTTACTTTCTTTTTCCAAATCTTTCCTAAATCTCTCTCTCTCTCTCTCATCAAAGTCTAGATGGAATTAATATCAGAGTGGTGGTATGTGAAGGCGTATCCATTCCTACGGAGAGAGAGAGAGAGAGAGAGAGAGAGAGAGAGAGAGAGAGATGGGATGAGTGAAGATTCAGTGTTATATGCCCATTACGAAATTGCACAGTGTACTCCCCAAACGTGTGTGTGTGTGTGTGTGAATCTCCTCCCACCGTGAAAGCCCTCTTGTTTCTCTCCCTTTTTCGTCTCTTGTTTCTCCACTCCTAGATCTTCACAAATCATTTTAGAACACATTTTTCTCGCTTATGACCTTTTTATGGAAGTCAGCAATTAAATACACACATAAATGTAAAATGATAACTGTAATAATCGCTTCTGCCATTACTGATACAAGATACATAAAGTCTATCTATCTATCTATTGCCATACGCCATAATCCCGTAAGGGGTGGCCATTTGACTTTGAGTTATTTGTTTTACTGGGAGGGGCACTAACCCTCCACCAACCCACTTGTTGACACGTAGGGAGCACGTATGGTTTGGTTATATGGTTACCACCCAGCGTTGTAAATGGTTTCTTGGCTTACAGGAAACCATTTGGCTTGTCACTGAATGTAAAGCCACCTGTAAAGAAAAGAAAAACAATAAGAAGTGAGTGCTTCCGTGAAATGGGGCAACACAAATCCGTAGAGTTTTACACAGTCTGAGAAAGTGTTTCCGTGAAATGGGGCGACACAAATCCGTAGAGTTTTACATCTTCTGCGAGGAGATCGAGGGAGAGAGAATGTTTTTAGACCGTAACTCGCCACTGTAGTTTTGAATGCTGCTCTAATTACGAAAAGAAACGTCCCTGGTTGTTAAGAAGCATTTTGGTGCGTAAGGAACTTGGGGACGCCTTTTCGTTCTTGAGTTACGACTGACGAAAAAGAAAGAACGAAAAAAGAATAAAGAAAATCAATACTTCTAAGAAAGTTAGCGGGACTTTGAAAATAACTTTGCACTTAAACAGCGATTTTTTTTTTTTTTTTTCATCCTCGGCCTCCCTCTTCTCTTTTCTCCATCACCATACTCACATACACTCAACCAGGCACCTCTCCACCCCGTTCCTCTACCACATCCTCAGTCTTCCTGTCCCCCATTCCTCCTCACATACTGTACACTCAGCCAAGCACCTCTCCACCCCGTTCCTCTACCACATCCTCGGTCTTCCTGTCCCCCATTCCTCCTCACATACACTCACCCAGGCACCTCTCCACTCCGTCCCTCTACCACATCCTCCCTCTCCCTCTCATCACAACCACACTCACCCAAGCACCTCCACCCCATCCCTTTGTCACACCCTGGGTCTTCCTCCCTCCTTTCACCTCATTCGCACCCTCCTATATTTACAAGCAGGAATTCCATCATACGCAGACCTACACACGATCCCCAGTCGGTACAATATAGTCTTCCCTAACACCTTTTCCTTAGCGATTTATTTTTCAAAGTGCCCATTTCTCTGCACCTAACTCGAGGAGTAAGATAAAGCTCCCTAACACCTCGTCCTTAGCGATTTATTTTGCAAAGTACCCATTAATATCCTCCCTGCATCTTCTAACTCGTCGGGTAAGATAGAGCCCCCTAACACCTCTTCCTTAGCGATTTATTTTACAAAGTACCCATTAATATCCTCTCTGTATCTTCTAACTCGTCGGGTAAGATAGAGCCCCCTAACACCTCTTCCTTAGCGATTTATTTTCCAAACTACTCATTAATCTCTTGCTTCTCATATTTTGTCAATGTCGACACAGACTGCATGACTAACACACGAGAATATAGTAAAGGAACAGAATAAGGAATAAACCACTTAGGCACGGGTGTTTGTGGACATCCTAACCGCGCCAGAATCCCGCCCATAGACTCGTTTTTCCGTCGGGTAAGGAAGCTCCCTAACACCTCTCCCTGAGCGATTTATTTTATTACACCTTACTTTTCTGTTACATAAATCCTTCTAACAACGCCATACTCTGCATAAATAACGCACATATATTAAACCAGCAATAAAATAAATCGCTAAGGAAAAGGGGTTACGGAGCTTCAGACTGACAGGCCACAGGATTAACTACAAAAATTTCTTCAGTAGGAAAAATATATTCGTCCAGGGAGGGGAAAATGAAAAGAGGAAATAATCAGGAAATTATTTTGAGCTGCGATTCTCCTTTCAGTCTATCCTGTGAAGTTTCCTTTTTCCTACCGTCTCTCTCTCTCTCTCTCTCTCTCTCTCTCTCTCTCTCTCTCATTGTGGTCCTCACTTTTTTCTACCCTCTCTCTCTCTCTCTCCCTCCCCCCACAGCCCCGCATGTCATTATCACAGCCTTTATAATTCATCATTTCCCATCGCTCTTAACATTTCCCCTCCTCTCCTCTTTCATTCCTCTCTTTCTCTTCTTCCTTCTCCTGCTCCTCCTCCTCTTCTCTGTTCTTCTTTCTCCTCCTCCTCCTCCTCTTCTCTGTTCTTCTTTCTCTTCTTCCTTCTCCTCCTCCTCCTCCTCCTCTCAGTTCTTCTTCTTCTTCTCTTCCTCCTCTTAGTTCTTCTTCTTCTCCTCCTCCTCTTTATTCTTCTTTCTCTTTGTTCTTCTTCCTCTTCTTCTTCTCCTCCTCCTCCTCCTCTCAGTTCTTCTTCTTCTTCTCCTCTTCCTCCTCCTCTCAGTTCTTCTTCTTCTTCTCCTCTTCCTCCTCCTCTCAGTTCTTCTTTTTCCTCTCTTCCTCCTCCTCCTCCTCCTTCATATTCTCCTCTGTTATTCTTCTTCTTCCTTTTCTTCTCATTATTTATTAATCATTTTTTTTTGTTTCCTCTGCCTTCTTCTTCTTCTTCTTCCTCCTCTTCCTCTTCTTCTTGTTCTTCCTCCTCCTCTTCTTGTTCTTCTTTCTCCTCTTCTTCTTCTCTTCTTCCTCCTCCTCTGCCTCTTCTTGTTCTTCTTCCTCCTCTTCCTCTTCTTGTTCTTCTTCTTCCTCTTCCTCTTCTTGTTCTTCTTCCTCTTCCTCTTCTTGTTCTTCTTCCTCTTCCTCTTCTTGTTCTTCTTCTTCCTCTTCCTCTTCTTCTTGTTCTTCTTCCTCCTCCTCTTGTTCTTCTTCCTCCTCTGCCTCTTCTTCTTGTTCTTCCTCTTCTTGTTCTTCTTTCTCCTCTTCTTCTTCTCTTCTTCCTCCTCCTCCTCCTCCTCCTCTCCTTCTCCGTCCACTTTCTCGTTTTGTCTTTAGTTCTCTCTCTCTCTCTCTCTCTCTCTCTAATCGTCTTCTTCACCTCCACGCCCTCCTCCTTCACAGACAAGACAGTTCCCGCCCTTCCTCTTCCTGTCCCGTCTCTCTCTCTCTCTCTCTCTCTCTCTCTCTCTCTCTCTCTGTCTCTGTCTGTCTCTCTCTCCTATACTCATTTGACTCTAACTTGGCCTAAAATTCCCATCTATCTTGAATGCTGTTATACCAATAGATTAACACTGAGAATTCGATGCTAGTCACGAAGAAGTGCCATTGAGAAGGTGTAGAGACCCGCAGCATAGTTTTTTCTGCTACTTAGCCACATGAAATACCCTGCCAACGGACGAAAATCTGGGCCAAGTTAAGGTGAAAGGAGTATACCTGAGAATTCTAATTAATTTCAGACCACCTGTAATTACTGATTGTAACACTAGAATATGATGCTAGTCACGAAGAAGTGTTAATTTAGAAGTATGGTTATTAGTGAAGGCTTTGACATCATCAGTAAAAAAAATATTATGGGAGAGAGAGAGAGAGAGAGAGAGAGAGAGAGAGAGAAACTGTATGCCTCGTCTTCTTCACTGACATTATAAATATCGATACAGTATAAAATAATAATAATAATAATAATAATAATAATAAATGCGTCTCGAATTTCAACGGTTACAGTGATTCAAAACTCCCGCCCGCGCCAGCACGCGTATGGTGTGGACGGGCCTTAATACCGGCTTGTCCGTGATGCCTGCCAACGACTGATTTAGCCCAGGAGAGGCATCGGGCTGAAGGGGAATACAAAAAGATCGTTGCTGAGTAGGGACGGAGATCGAACACGTACCATGCTGAAGCCTCTCTCTCTCTCTCTCTATGCGGGTGCCGGCATGTTCCTTCCCGTCCATTTCATTTACATTAAATCTAACGGTAATTGCCGGTCATTTAGCCGGCAGAGGCCATGGGGGTGCTGACGTCCCCTCACCCTCACCCCTCATTCCCCCCTCACCCCCACCCCTCATCCTCCCCGCACCCCCACCCCTCATCCTCCCCGCACCCCCACCCCTCATCCTCCCCGCACCCCCACCCCTCATTCCCCCCTCAGCCTCATCCCTCATTCTTCCCTCACCCCCACCCCTCATTCCCCCCTCACCCTCATCCCTCATTCTTCCCTCACCCCCACCCCTCATTCTTCCCCTCACCCTCATCCCTCATTCTCCCCTCACCCCCACCCCTCATTCCCCCCTCACCCTCATCCCTCATTCCCCCCTCACCCTCATCCCTCATTCTCCCCTCACCCTCCCTCACCACGTTACACTCATTCAGTAGCTCACTCACTCTTTCACTTAGCACTTACTCACCCACTCACTCACTCTATCTCACTCATCACTCATTCACCCACTCACTCACCTTCATTCAGCACTCACCCAGTCACTCACCTTCATTCAGCACTCACCCACACACCTTCATTCAGCACCCACTCACTCACCTTCATTCAGCACTCACCCACTCACCTTCACTCAGCACTCATCCACTCACTCACCTTCACTCAGCACTCACCCACTCACTCACCTTCACTCAGCACTCACCTTCATTCAGCACTCACCCACTCACCTTCATTCAGCAATCACCCACTCACCTTCACTCAGCACTCACCCACTCACCTTCATTCAGCACTCACCCACTCACCTTCATTCAGCACTCACCCACTCACCTTCATTCAGCACTCACCCACTCACCTTCATTCAGCACTCACCCACTCACCTTCATTCAGCACTCACCCACTCACTCACCTTCATTCAGCACTCACCCACTCACCTTCATTCAGCACTCACCCACTCACTCACCTTCATTCAGCACTCACTCACTCACTCACCTTCATTCAGCACTCACCCACTCACTCACCTTCATTCAGCACTCACTCACTCACTCACCTTCATTCAGCACTCACCCACTCACTCACCTTCATTCAGCACTCACCCACTCACTCACCTTCATTCAGCACTCACCCACTCACTCACCTTCATTCAGCACTCACCCACTCACCTTCATTCAGCACTCACCCACCCACCTTCATTCAGCGCTCACCCACTCACCTTCATTCACTCTCCCCACTGACACACACTCAACCACTCCTAAGTGACGGTGGTGATGATGATGATGATGATGATGATGATGATGATGATGTTGATGATGATGACAGTGATGATGAAGATGATAGTGGTGGTGGTGGTGATGATGATGATGATAATGGTGATGACGACAGTGGTGATGATGATGATGATAATGGTGATGACGACAGTGGTGATGATGATGATGATAATGGTGATGACGACAGTGGTGATGATGATGATAAAAGGAAAAAACAGATCAATCACGGTAGCTTCCCCCTCCACTCACTTTCAAATCACTGTAATTGTCCAAAAAAATAAATAACTAAAAATGGAATACTGGAACTGTCCTAATGAGAGAGAGAGAGAGAGAGAGAGAGAGAGAGAGAGAGAGAGAGAGAGAGAGAGAGAGAGAGATGGATGGATGCCCGATAGATACTGAGGACTGATAGATAGATACAGCAGGTAGATAAGCAGATATACAATGTAGGTGAGAGGGTGGGGAAGTGGGGAAGGGGAAGAGGGAGGGGGAGGGGAAGAAAGGGAGGATTACATAGGATTACACAGGAAAGCAAACAGCAACAAACCTTATGGTCCTTTCGAGGCTGCTTGTTACAGAGAAAACTATGACTACAAGATCTAACTCTACATGCTGAAGGATAAGGATAGTAAAGCAAGAAGGCTCCCCCCACCACCAAACCCTCCAGGAATCCATCCACCCATCATCCAATCCTACGTTGCCCCATGAGGAGCGTAGGAGCCCGGGGCTAGGCAGTTGGTCCTGACATTTAAGATGAGAGTGAAAACGCACGCTCTACCACTGTACCACCCTCCAGGAAAAAGTGAGAAAAACCACCATGTAGCGTGGAAAAACTGACATGGAATTTCATAGGAAGTACTGGAAAGGAAAAGTCACATTCTATAATACTTTATCTATAGACGGAGAGGGAAGAGGGGGAAAAAGGGAGGGGATGATGGGAAGGAATGGGGGTTGGGGAGGGGAAAGAGTGAGAGAGGGGATGGGGGAGGGGAGGGGGAGAGTGAGAGGGGGGAGGGGGAGGTGGGAGAGGAGAGGGGGACATGACCTTCAAGTGAGGTGATGGGAGGGGGTCAGTCAGTTCCCAGAAGTTGTATTGAGTCTCCCCCTCCCCTTCCCCTCACCCCTCCCTCACCCTTCCCCCTTCCCCACCCCTCGCCTCCCCTCCTTTCCCCTCCCTCATCCCTTCTTCCTTCCCCTCCCTCACCCCTCACTTCTCCCTCCCCTCCTTTCTCCTCCCTCACCCTTCCCCTTCCCTCACTCCTCACCCCTCCCCCTTCTCCACCCCTTCCCTCCCCTCCCTTCCCCTCCTTCACCCCTCCTTGCTTTCCCTTCACCCCTACCTCATTTGACAGAGCGAATGGTCATGTAACACTATATGAATCAGCCTGCATGGGAGTCAAGGGATATGGCATTGGATGGGTGATTATATGGGGAGAGGGGAGACGCATAGGCTACACTCAGGGGGAGTCCTAAGCCCTGTTGTTCAGTGTACAGATGAACAAAATAGCATGTACAAAATCATCGTGTACAAAATAAGTTACTGGAGTTACATATGCAGACTTAACATGCCTTCATTCTTCGTCCTTTGACAATATGCAAGTTCTATTACATCATTTTAGCACAATACAGTACATGAGGATTGTAATTAATGAAGGAAAAACGGTGTAGAGGTGTCGAGGTATTAGTAATAAAGTTAACAATGGGGAAAGAATAGAGAGAGAAGTTATAAATACCAAGGACTGTCCGTTGGTTATACAGGTAAGGACGCACGGACAACCCCTCTCCCAACACAATGCACATCACGAACGCAACCCCTGATCATCTTGAGCCTGGAGTGGTGCAGGTGTTGGTGCGCCTGTCGTAAAAATCATATACGTAAGCACTCTCTGATCGGTGATTGAATATGCCAGTCCTGTCCCCTCTAGCCTTAAAGGAATACTCGATAAGCAAAGTTACACAACAAAGAAGTGAGAATAATCCTGGTATACGCTAAAAATCCCATGGCAGGTGCAGTGGAAATGGAGCTAGGATTACCATGAATAAAAAAAACAGAGTGGAAGCTGTTAGTATTGTAGCTGCAACGCGTGGGGGTGACAAACTACCCAATAATGCCACAGATTACATAATTGACGTCAGAACATTCGGGAAACGAGGCAAGAGAGGATACAGAACAGGTGGTTGAGAGCGTATAGAATTACAACCTACATAGCTCTTCTGTTCGCACCTGAAAGTACCGCCATGGGAAGAAAAGAATACAAAACTTGACAAAAACGTAAATATAAATGTAAATATAATAACAGGGAAAAAAAAACTTATAGGCTACTCTGCTGTGATATGAATACAATCTCTGAACAACGCATACTTTGACGCGTAAAAACACAACCCGTATTTATCGTGGTGGATCTGTGATGGATGATGGCAGAGCAGGTGTGTGTGTGATCCTTTTAAGAGACCTCAGAGCACCAATACGTGTCAGGAAATTGGCTATAGATAATCAGACGGCATTTCATCAACAAACACTGAACTGAATGCTATATTACTCTGTTTAAAGGCACAGTAAAAGATGTAGGGGATGCGTGTTTCTTGTGTGACAGTCGTGGGCGGCTATAGTAGCCGCAGCGAGAAATGAACGCTGTGGTGGGGCAGCCGGTCATCCGGGGATTCCCCCACTGTAGCCATATCCTCATGTCACCGACCATAGAGGTAGGATGTCACCGACCATCGGCCACCACTGCAGCCCCGCTCCATGATCCTTACCCTGTGTCTCTGGCTTTCTCTTTCTCTCTCGGTTTCTATATAAACTGCTGTATTTCCGAAACTAATTATGAAATTATTATGACTTTTGTTCCACACCACCTTTGAGGTAAAAATCAAGGAGAGTTTTCTGTATAAAGGTTTCCCCCCCCTTGTCTGAGGGCAGGTCAGTTCTGGCGAGTGTATAATTATAGGTCAGGCGGAGGTATCGGCAAGGCCGCACTCCCCCGCTCATATGCCACATTTAGGAGGGGGGGGAAACCTTTATACAGAAAACTCTCCTTGATTTTTACCTCAAAGGTGGTGTGGAACAAAAGTCATAATAATTTCATAATTAGTTTCGGAAATACAGCAGTTTATATAGAAACCGAGAGAGAAAGAGAAAGCCAGAGACACAGGGTAAGGATCATGGAGCGGGGCTGCAGCGGTGGCCGATGGTCGGTGACATGTAAATATGGCTACAGTGGGGGAATCCCAGGTCATCCCGGCTGCCCCACCACAGCGTTCATTTCTCGCTGCGGCTACTATAGGGGACGTTAAAAGGTAGAAATCTAGTCCACAGTTTAAAAATACACTCCATAACCTAACCTCAGTAGGAAGAGATGTTATTTTTCATGGCTGCCACCTCGTGTAGGGATAACTTGTACTGAGAGGGTAGACGATACAGCCATGAGTGCCACAAGAAAGGATACTCTATACTGAATGCTCCCTAACCTTAAAACACGCAAAAGACCGGAATCAGAAAAACACCAGACAAACGGGACTTGAAAATCATGGAGAAATTAAATACGCCAACAGCCATCCCATGAAGCATAATTCTCAGGAACTACTTAACACTGATTTTACATATGGGAATTACACTAACACATGGAAAGATGGTGTGTGTACAAGGATGCAACTAGGATATATGTTGTACTGGCAATTAGTATTTATAACAATATCTGTGTCATGTTGTAGGTTGCGTGTACAGTCAAAGTTTCATATTCTCCCTCACTATGTGTTAGAATGTCCACTACCAAATCTATCTATCTATCTATTTAGCTAGGCTGCTTCCCCCAAAGACAGGGAGGTAGCCGAGACAGGACGACACACTCCCCATTTACTCATCCACACAAACACATTTAAAACTACCAAATACCTACAGAAATAATGATATATATAACAGATAATATGGATGTTCAGTGAAGAGAGATGAATGATTAAGGAATTGTAAAAAAATTAAAAACGTAATTTATTATTGGGTAAAAATAGCCCTTATTTCTCCCGGACGGTATGGCTATATTTGTAATTAGTGTTTGTACCACAGGATACCACCACCACCACCACCACACACTCTACCACCACCACCACCACACAGCATATCATTGCCTTCCATTGCCCTGTAATTCTCGTTATTCTTGACTGTTATGATTGTTTTTTTATTTAACCACACACACACACACACACACACACACACACACACACACACACACACACACACACACAAGTACAGTGTTCAATTATCTATCTATTTATCAATCTATCTACGTCAGTTGCACGGGTTCCCACTACGTCCTTATGTCTCAGCTACACTCCTAGTCTCCTACCTGCTTTCCTACTCTCTTCTGTTCCTTCATTTTAGTTCCGTTGTTCCGTCTCTTCGTCGTTACCTGCTCCGTACCTATCCCACCCACCTCCTCCCTAACCTTCCCTGTTCCGGCTCTGCTTCCCTGATTATCCATTTTCGCTCTCCTTGTTAGTTTCTCCCATACATAGCTACCTCATTGGTCCATATACCTCCTCTCCCTCTCTCCCATACCTCTCCGACTTGCCTTACCTTGTACATCTCTTCTCCTCCCATCTTACTACCTTGATCTTACGTCCTAAAAATAATAATAATAATAATAATAATAAAGATGGTAATAATAATAATAATAATAATAATAATAATAATAATTCCTATGCAACTTTTTTCGCCCTCCAATCGCAGTTCTGATTATGTTCCTGTGTGTGTGTGTGTGTGTGTGTGTGTGTGTGTGTGTGTGTGTGTGTGTTTTGTCTGGGAGGAAGAGAAACTCCATCATGCCGCTGCCAATATGTAAAAAGAACCGGGTTTTCCTCTCTCTCTCTCTCTCTCTCACTCACACACACACACACACACCTTTGATAGCCCTACCACTGCACGAGACCCTCTGGGGGGCCAAAGGTGGAACCAGGGCCAGAGTGCCATCCCCTGAGGTATATCAAGGACGAGGACGAGGAGAAGGAGAAGGATGAGGACGAGGAGAAGGACGAGGACGAGAAGGAGGAGGACGAGGACAAGGAGAAGGAGGAGGACGAGGACAGGGAGAAGGAGGAGGACGAGGACAAGGACGAGGACAGGGAGAAGGAGGAGGACGAGGACAAGGACGAGGACAGGGAGAAGGAGGAGGACGAGGACAAGGACGAGGACAGGGAGAAGGAGGAGGACGAGGACAAGGACGAGGACAGGGAGAAGGAGGAGGACGAGGACAGGGAGAAGGAGGACGAGGACAAGGAGAAGGACGAGGACAGGGAGAAGGAGGAGGACGAGGACAGGGAGAAGGAGGAGGACGAGGACAAGGACGAGGACAGGGAGAAGGAGGAGGACGAGGACAAGGACGAGGACAGGGAGAAGGAGGAGGACGAGGACAAGGACGAGGACAGGGAGAAGGAGGAGGACGAGGACAGGGAGAAGGAGGACGAGGACAAGGAGAAGGACGAGGACAGGGAGAAGGAGGAGGACGAGGACAGGGAGAAGGACGAGGACGAGGACAGGGAGAAGGACGAGGACGAGGACAAGGAGAAGGACGAGGACATGGAGAAGGACGAGGACAAGGACAAGGACGAGGACAAGGACGAGGACAAGGACGAGGACAAGGAGAAGGACGAGGACGAGGACACAAGTGATTATAACTGTATTTTCTCCTGATCTATAAACCTTCCCAAGAATACAGACTTAGTATAATTAAAGAGGCCACGAGATGTTGATACGATCCTTATAAACTGAGAGGAGATTAGCCAGCGTTTCCCTTTCCTTGACTATCTATCTATCTATCTATTGCCAGACGCCCCAATCCTGTAAGGGGTGGCCACAAACAAATCGCCTCCATGTCACCCTGTCCGTCCCCCGCCATTTCACTGCCCTGCTCCCAGCTCACCCCCCCCCTCTCTCATATACCTCTCCACGCCATCCCTCCATCTCATCCTTGGCCTCCCCCCTCCACCTCACTCACACACACTCTCCTCGTTAGTCTCTCACTCTCCATCCTCTCCACATAGCCCAAACTCTCCTCGTTAGTCTCTCTCTCCATCCT
>NC_137063.1:2255812-2360812 GCF_032717465.1 Coenobita brevimanus | reverse complement strand
ACCTGTTGCTCACGCTTCTCGAAATTAATCCTAGGACCCTATTTGCTTTATTTCTCGCGTTACTACTCTCTTGCCTTGGTTTAAGGTCGTTACTAGCCGTCCTAAATCTCTCTCGCATTCCGATTTACTAGCTTCCATGTTATCTAAGCTGTATTAAGTATCTCCAACGGTCACTTTACATTTTTCAACGTTAAATTCCATCTGCCAATTTTTAGACCATTTGGACAATATATCGAGGTCGTTTTGTAAGGGATTCTGTTGATGTAGCGAAAAATACTGCTAAATGGAGCTAAATGCGCGTAGACCTAGAGCTAACAATTGAGCTACTGGTAACATACACTACACATATGTGTAAATCTGTTGACAAATTTGCGAACCTTATTGAACTTATGTCGTGTGAACAGAGATGAGTTCATTCCCGACTCTGTTCAATCATCTTCACTCATTTCGCTAAACTTCATAAAATAATAGCTAATTCATGCTTTTTTTTTTTTTTTTTAATAATGAAAACTGAGTAAGACCATATATAAACAGAAACCGTAGCGACATTTATACACTCAAGACTGAGCCATTTTAAAAGACTATAGCCCGTATTCTTGTTAATTAAGGAAGCTCCCTAATACCTCTTCCCTAGCGATTTATTTTTGGATACGGCTGGTTAATGTCCTTTGCACGGTATCAATACAGAGTATGGCGATATTAGAATGATTTATTTAACACGTAGAAGGACAGCAAGGTGTCAGAAGCAAAACAAGTCGCCTAGGAAAAAGTGTTAGGGAACTTCCTTAACCGACGAGAATAGGGTCTTGGAATACAACCCTATATATGTTTACCCTCACTTGCACAACTCAAAAATCGTTCAAAACTCAACGGAAATGGACGCTACGGTGAAGAGTGCAGCGAGATAATGTTTTCTGATGATAATTTTGTGGTTTGGAGACTTGTTCAATGTAAAAACCGCGTAGGATCTTTTATAAATATCGTGGGTGGATTCCTGAGATGCCGGGAAGTAGCGTGTTGAGAGTGGTGTGAGGTGGGGCGGTATTCACTGCTATGGCGACTCACGGCAACCCAGCCCTACCCCAACCCCCCACCCCGCCTCAGGCACCTCCACACAGACCTCACTCGCCTCCCTCACCACCCGTCACCTCCTCCGTACCTTCAGTCTCTCCATACCTCCCTCTCTCCTCACTGAAATGGTAATCTGTTGCAAGTTCACCGGGAAAGACGAATTCTCCATTTTTCCTCCCTTCCCTCCTTCCTGCCCTGCCCCGCCACTCCCGATTTCCCTCCCTCCAAAATCTCTCCCATACCTCTCCTCCACACCTTTCCTCCTCCCTCGTGCCTGATCGCCATCCATTCTGCTCCTTAGTCTTTCTCTCCTCCCTTCCAAGCGTCTCTCCAACTCCTCCCCCCAACTCAACTGGCAACCTTTCCTCCTCCATTCTTTCCTCACTCCTTCCGTCCCGATCCCTCCAAACTCTCCCTCCTGCTCAGCTCGCCTCCCACTCCCCTCCCTCTTCTCCATGCTTCCCTCCTTCCCCGCCCCTCCAAACTCTCCCTCCTACTGACTTGGCAATCTTTCCTTCATTCTCTCCTTCCTCCTTCCCTACCTCCGGTCCTTCCTCCAAATTTTCTCTCCTTCTCACTCTCCTTCCTTCACGCCTGCTTTCCTCCTTACCCCCTATCTCCCTCCAAACTCTCCTTCCTACTCACCGCACTCTCTCCTCCTCCTCCTCCTCCATGCCTCCCTCCCTCCTCAAAACTCCCTCCTGTTCACCTGACAGCCTCTCCCCCTCCTCCTCCTCTTTCTTCTCCTCCTCTTCCTCTGTCTTCTTCTCCTCCTCCTCCTCCTTTTTCTCCACCTCCTCCTCCATTGTCACCCTCCAAATACCTCCTCCTCCACCTCCCATCACAAGCGAGGTGCCTCAAGGTTTACATCTGGGCCTCATTCTGTTTCTTGAGCGAATAAGGACAATAACGATGATCTATCTATCTATCTATTGCCAGACGCCTTAATCCCTTCTACGGGGTGGCCACAAACAAATCGCCTCCACGTCACCCTGTCCCCTGCCATTTCACTGCCCTGCTCCCAATTCACACCCCCTTCTCATATACCTCTTCACTCCATCTCTCCATCTCATCCTTGGCCTTTCCCTCCCTCTCTCCCCTCCACCTCACATACACTCCTCGTCAGTCTCTCACTCTCCATCGTAAAGTAACCTGGAACTGTCTCCCTTGGTCTGTATTTCCCACTGCCTATGACCTCCAGTCTTTCAAACGCAGTGTCCAGGCATCTCGAAATGAGCGGATCTTGAATTTGGCTCTCTGTTATCCTCTTGAAGGGAAGGATCTTGCGGGCTCCTGGTCTTTGGTTCCTTCTTTCTTGTATAAATAAAGCTCAGGTCTTATAAATTGTTCTAATGGGTTCCAGTTATTATTATTATTATTTTTTTTTTTTAGGTTACACTATGACAGTCTCTCTTCTCCTTTCTCACATTCCTATAAAATGTCCACGTCAGTTTTTCTATACTGCGTGGTGTTCTTTCTCACTTTTTCCTGCCGGTTTCAGTTCTGTGGTTTGGTGGGCAGGGGAGCCTTCTTTGCTATCCTTGTCTTATTCTAGTAGTTTAGTCACACTTCTAGGAGCTGCCTAGCATGGACCACCTGGCCTACAGCAGTTATCCTCTTATGTTATTACTGGTAAACACAAAGTTCTATACAAAGGAGGTTACTACGCTGAATAATACGCAACTCGAGAATGTAAATACGGAAACAAACTTGGAAATAAGCAATACAAATTACTTAAAACCAAGTCGGCAGTTGTTCGGTAACTCCGGTCTGTCACGCCGAGCAGACTCATAAACCGCAGGCAAACAATCACTCTGCAGGGTCATCACGTGCAGTCAACCTACGTTCCCCTGCTTCAGACAGGGCTTTGCCACAGTGAGGTGCGGGGAAGTAGGGAGGATTGGTCTCTTGATGGACGCTGCATATGCAGCATCCCCCTTTCCTATCCTTGTCTTATTCTTCTCTTCGGCAACCGCGACAAACTAAGATACAGAAATTCGTTTGACGTTTGAAACAACAGATTACTTGAGCTGGATGAAGAACTATTATTATTATTATTTATTACTATTACTATTATTATTATTATTATTATTATTATTATTACAACTACTACTACAACCACCACCACAACTACAACTACTACTACAACAACAACAACTACTACTACTATTATTATTATTATTATCACCTGGAATATACTGGTATGGTGGGCTAGGCAGACCCGAAGCCCAAGGGAAACACGGCTCAAGGGACTGCCAGGATTAGCCCAGGTGGTAAATCCCTGTGTGTGTGTGTGTGTGTGAGAGAGAGAGAGAGAGAGAGAGAGAGAGAGAGTGAGAGTCACGAAGAAGTGCTACGGAAATAAACTGCAAAAAGATGATATTCTCTGACAAATGGGGGTGAGCGATGCCTACTGGGAACCTCCTAAGCCCACGGGAACACAGCCCCGGGGATTTCGAAAATTATACCGGGTGTGCTGGCGTTAAAATATCCACACCAGTCTACCCACACCACATACTACCCACACCACATACTATCCACACCACATACTATCCACACCACATACTATCCACACCACATACTACCCACACCACATACTATCCACACCACATACTACCCACATCTCACACTATCCACACCACATACTATCCACACCACATACTATCCACACCACATACTACCCACACCACATACTATCCACACCACATACTACCCACACCACATACTACCCACACCACATACTACCCACACCACATACTACCCACACCACATACTACCCACACCACATACTATCCACACCACATACTATCCACACCACATACTACCCACACCACATACTATCCACACCACATACTATCCACACCACATACTATCCACACCACATACTACCCACACCACATACTATCCACACCACATACTATCCACACCACATACTATCCACACCTCATACTACCCACACCACATACTACCCACACCACATAATATCCACATCACATACTATCCACACCACATACTATCCACATCACATACTATCCACACCTCATACTATCCACACCACATACTATCCACACCACATACTATCCACACCTCATACTATCCACACCTCATACTATCCACACCACATACTATCCACACCACATACTATCCACACCACATACTATCCACACCACATACTATCCACACCTCATACTATCCACACCACATACTATCCACACCTCATACTATCCACACCACATACTATCCACACCACATACTATCCACACCACATACTATCCACACCTCATACTATCCACACCACATACTATCCACACCTCATACTATCCACACCACATACTATCCACACCACATACTATCCACACCTCATACTATCCACACCACATACTATCCACACCACATACTATCCACACCACATACTATCCACACCACATACTATCCACACCACATACTATCCACACCACATACTATCCACACCACATACTATCCACACCTCATACTATCCACACCACATACTATCCACACCACATACTATCCACACCACATACTATCCACACCACATACTATCCACACCTGTCTATAGTATCGTACGGAAAAATGCCAAATATAGCATGCTGGTTGGGCCATGAGAGAGAGAGAGAGAGAGAGAGAGAGAGAGAGAGAGAGAGAACTGGGAAGGAGGGAAAATCGGAGGAATAAGGGGACGGGGAGGGAAGGAGGGAGGAAGAGTGAACTGAAGGTATAGGTTAGAGAAGGGAGGGGAAGGGGAGGGGGGGAGGGAGAGGAGAGAGGTATGGGAGGGGGGAGGGAAGGAGAGAAGAATAAAGGTAGGGAGTAAGGAGGGGAGGGGAATGGGAGTGAGAAAGAGGAGGGAGGGGGAAGGAAAGGGAGGGAGGAAGAGGGGGAGGGAAGGGGTGGATAGGGGAGCAGGAGAGGGATGGGAGGGAGGGAGGGAGAGGTTGGAGAGAGGGAGGGGGGAGGAGAGGGGAGGAGTATTAAAAGAGGGAGAGGAGGTAGGGAGGGCTTTCGAGAGAGAGAGAGAGAGAGAGAGAGAGACAGACAGACAGACAGAGAGAGAGAGAACAAGCAGGGAAATTTTATAGGAGAGGCGGTAAAGGAAGGACTATGCAGAGGGGGGGAGGGGAGGGGAGGGGGGAAATGAGGCATGGAAAGGAGGGAGGGAAGAAGGGGGAGGGGGGCTGGGAAGAGAGGCCTGTATGGGGGAGGGGAGGGAGGGAGGGAGGTGGGGAGGAGGGGAGGGAGGGAGGGAGGTGGGGAGGGAAGGCGTGGGAAGGGAGGACACTGGTGTGGTGGTGGGCCAACTGCCTCTCTCTCCCCCACCTTTTGTCTCCCCCCTCCCCCCTCTTCTTCCCTTCCATGCAGAGAGAGAGAGAGAGAGAGAGAGAGAGAGAGAGAGAGAGAGAGAGCATAGGGAACGTTGAGGAAAAATGGAAGAAGGAACATATTACACGGCTGAAATGCCCGACGAAAATTTTAGAGGAAAGAGAAATCAATATAAAAAATTAAGCCATACGTCCTATGGTATAACACACACACACACACACACACACACACACACACACACACACACACACACACACACACACACTCCACCCCTGAACATCCACACTGTGCAATTTTCCACACAGTGTCCGCAGACGCCCCGTCCACTCAACGTACCCGTACATTGCGACATGCATTAGTTATTTATTTACTCAATTATTCATTTTACTTTACTACTTTCTCTTTCAGGTTATTCATACTGGCAGCTTATAGATAAAGTATTATAGAATGTAATTTTCCTTTTCAGACTATCCTATGAAATTTCCATGTCAGTTTTTCCATGATGCTTGGCGGTATTTCTCACTTTTTCCTGCCATTCTTAACTGAAGGATTTGGGGGTGGGGGCAGCCTTCTTGCTTTACTATCCTTATCCTTCAGCATGTAGAGTTATGCTTATCCTTCAGCATGTAGAGTTATCCTTATCCTTCAGCATTTAGAGTTATCCTTATCCTTCAGCATGTAGTGTTATCCTTATCCTTCAGCATGTAGAGTTATCCTTATCCTTCAGCATGTAGAGTTATGCTTATCCTTCAGCATGTAGAGTTATCCTTATCCTTCAGCATGTAGAGTTATCCTTATCCTTCAGCATGTAGAGTTATCCTTATCCTTCAGCATGTAGTTATGCTTATCCTTCAGCATGTAGAGTTATCCTTATCCTTCAGCATGTAGAGTTATCCTTATCCTTCAGCATGTAGAGTTATCCTTATCCTTCAGCATGTAGAGTTATCCTTATCCTTCAGCATGTAGAGTTATCCTTATCCTTCAGCATGTAGAGTTATCCTTATCCTTCAGCATGTAGAGTTATCCTTATCCTTCAGCATGTAGAGTTAGCCTTATCCTTCAGCATGTAGAGTTAGCCTTATCCTTCAGCATGTAGAGTTAGCCTTATCCTTCAGCATGTAGAGTTAGCCTTATCCTTCAGCATGTAGAGTTATCCTTATCCTTCAGCATGTAAAGTTAGATCTTGTAGTCATAGTCTACTGTGTAACAAGCAGCCTCGAAAGGACCATAATGTGTGTTGCTGCTTGCTTTCCTTTGTACACACACGTCCTAAGGAATAAAATTAACACACACACACACGCACACACACACACACACGCACACACACACACACACACACGTCCTAAGGTATAAACTAACACACACACACACACACACACACACACGTCCTAAGGTATAAACTAACACACACACACACACACACACACACACACACACACACGTCCTAAGGTATAAAACACACACACACACACACACACACACACACACACACACACACACACAACAGAATTTCGGTAGTGTCCCGGGTTCGTACTCTCCCTAACACTTCTTCCTTTGCGATTTATTCTGGGAGGATAATATCTCTTTACACCTGATATACACAGAGTATTATTAGAATTTATTAAGTAACAGAGAAGAATGGCAAATGAAATAAGCAAAATAAATCGCTTAGGAAGAGGTGTTAGGGAGCTTTCTTAACGTTGTGGCCTATGGGGATTAATTCACTGCCTTGGCGGGTCTATCTATCCATCTATCTATCTATATCCATTGCCAGAAGCCTTAATCCCGTAAGGGGTGGCCACAAACAAATCGCCTCCACGTCGCCCTGTCCCCCGCCATTTCACACTGCCCTCCCCCCAGCGCACACCCCTCACTATCTCAAGACGCTCATGTAACGAGAGATGAACCAAAGGATGCTAGTCACGAAGAAGTGCTATGGAGAGGACGTAGAGGCACAGTATTCCTTCATTCTGCCACGTAAGGAAAAAAAAAATGAAAGTCTGGGGTGTTCTCCCTAACACCTTTTCCTAAGCGATTTAGTTTGCTTATTACGCCTTACTGGTCTCCTCTGTTATATAAATCTTTCTCATACCGCCATACCCTGCATAAATAACGTACAAAAGGATATTAACCAGCCGTATCCGAAAATAAATCGCTAAGGAAGAGGTGTTTGGGAGGATCCGTAACTGACGAAAGAAATTCAGTGAGAGAGAGAGAGAGAGAGAGAGAGAGAGAGAGAGAGAGAGGTTGAATGACGGAGGAAGGGAGAGTAGGAGCTGGAGGGATTGAGGGAGGGAGGAAAGTAGGTAGGTAGGTAGGTAGGTAGAGAGAGAGAGAGAGAGAGAGAGAGAGAGAGAGAGAGAGAGAGAGAGAGAGAGAGAGAGAGAGGTTGAATGACGGAGGGAGGGAGGAAGGGAGGAAAGAGAGAGAGAGAGAGAGAGAGAGAGAGAGAGAGAGAGAGAGGTTGAATGACGGAGGGAGGGAGGAAGGGAGGAAAGTAGGCAGACATGGCAGAAGGAAAGAGGCAGTGAGTGAAATGGGAAGGCAGGCAAGAAAGAGGGAGGTAGGAGGCAAAGGGAGGGAGAGATAGGTAGGTAGAAGGAGGGAGGGAAGAAGGGAGGGAGGGAGGAAAGGCCATGAAAAGACGCCGTTAACGAATATGACCCGGAGGTGAGAGGGAGGGAGGGGGGGAGGAAAGAGAAAAGGGGAGGGGAGAGGGAGGGAAAGGAGAGAAAAAAGGAAAGGGGGGAGGAGGGGAGGGAAGGAGGAGGTATGGAGGGAAAGAAGCAAAACCTTGGAGGGAAGAACGTCCTCACGGGAACCTGGAAAAATGTACCGCTTTCTTCTCACTTAAATTTTATCGTACTTATAGATGGAGAGATGGAGGAAAGGGAGAGGGGAGAGAGGAAAGGAGGGAAGGGAGGAAGGAAAGAAAGAGGATAAATGGGAGGAAAGGAGAGAAGGGAGGGGAATAAATGTTTGAGAAGGGAGGAAAAAGCCTGATAGAGATTGGAGAAAAAGTAACGCATCTTTGTTCCATACGTACTGATGGAGTGATGGAGGAAAGGGAGAGGGGAGAGAGGAAAGGAGGGAAAGGAGGGAAGAAAGGAAGGGCCAATGGGAGGAAAAGATGGATGGGAGGAAAGTAGAGAGAGGTGGAGAGAAAAAAAAAAAAGGTTAGAGACAGGAGGAAGAAAAAAACGTTTGGAAAAAATGTACCGGACTTTCGTTTTGAAGTCAACGGTTCGATTCTACACCAAGTTTGAATTTAAATCAGGATCTAGTGGTATGCCCTCTCGTATGCTTAAGTATGCTCGTAGTAGTAGTAGTAGTAGTGGTAGTAGTGGCCCCTGGTTGCCCTATCTCGCAGTCCACCATCCTCCTTAGAGAGAGAGAGAGAGAGAGAGAGAGAGAGAGAGAGAGAGAGAGAGAGAGAGAGAGAGAGAGAGGAGGCAAAGGAAGGATGGAGAGAACATGAAGGAAGGACGAGAGAGAGAGAGAGAGAGAGAGAGAGAGAGAGAGAGAGAGAGAGAGAGAGAGAGAGAGAGAGGAGGCAAAGGAAGGATGGAGAGAACATGAAGGAAGGAATGACGGTGGGAAATGAGAGGGAAAGAAGGAAGGCGAGGAAGGAAAGAGAGAAACTTTGGTCAAAATATATCGTGTATTTATTTTAGTCATTTTTAAATTTTATGGTACCCGTCGGTGAGAGAGAGAGAGAGAGAGGGGTAAACGATTGTAAATGTTCCGGCAAGTACTGACAAAAGAGGGTTTACAACGGGGGGAGGGGAGGGGAAGGTGGGATGTGGAGAGAGAGAGAGAGAGAGAGAGAGAGAGAGAGAGAGAGAGAGAGAGAGAACGGAAGAAAGTGAGGGAGGGGGGGAGGGAGGTGTACACTGGAGGACGGACAAGAACAGGATGAACTAAGAACAGCAATATGTTCATTTTTCTTCCTGTTCTTCATCTTGTTCTTCCTGTTCTTCATCTTGTTCTTGTTCATCCTGTTCTTCATCTTTTTCTTCCTGTTCTTCATCCTTTCTTCCTGTTCTTCATCCTTTCTTCCTGTTCTTCATCCTTTCTTCCTGTTCTTCATCCTTTCTTCATCTTTTCTTCTTGTTCTTCATCTTGTTCTTCCTATTCTTCATCTTGTTCTTCGTGTTCATCTTGTTTTTCCTGTTCTTCATCTTTTCTTTCTGTTCTTCATCTTGTTCTTCCTGTTCTTCATTATTTTCTTCTTGTTCTTCCTGTTCTTCACCTTCCTTTCTTGTTCTTCATTTTCTTCCTGTTCTTCATCTTTTTTAGGTTCATATTATTTTTAATTAACTCTTTCCATAGAACAGATCTACAAGCCGAGCAAAATCGTCTTGAGATGATAATAATAATAATAATAATAGTAATAATGTTTCTCCTTTCACACTTTCCTATAAAATGTCCACGCAAGTTTTTCTATGCTGTGTGGTGTTCCTTCTTACTTTTTCCTGCCAGTTTAGGCTGAAGGATTGGGTGGGTGGGGGGGAGTCTTCTTCTTAGCAATCCTTGTCTTATTCTAGGAGAGAGAGAGAGAGAGAGAGAGAGAGAGAGAGAGAGAGAGAGAGAGAGAGAGAGGGGGGGGAAATTGTCTTATTCTGCCACTGAGCTACGGCAAAGAAGCTGCAAAGGGACGAAAACCTCAAAATAATTTATCTACAATGATATAAAAATTAATCAAGTAAATATTTTCAAAGCAACGGCTGTCAAAAATTCGAACGAAAAAGAAAAATATAGAAGCAAAAAAAGAAGGAAGGTAAAAAGGTAAAATGAAAAAAAATGTACATGAAAATAAACAAATTAGAGTATATAAAAAAATTAAAACTGTACATGAAAGAAAAAAAAATAAATATACGAGGAAGAAGTTATCGAGGTGCGTAATATTGTCAACATTAAAATATCTATGTAAATAAAGGCGCTGTTTTCGGTACGGCGCTTCGTAAAAATGCAAATAACAATAACGAATAAAAGAATAATAATAAGTGATGTAGGAACCGTCAGCAAAATAAATAAATAAAAGAATTAGTTAAGAATGATCACAGTTTTAAGCGTTCCCAGGTTCCAATGCTTTCCCACTGATCGCCACGGAGACCTTGAGTGTACCAAAAAACCCTCCTCTGATCCTACCTACCTTCCTACCTCTTCCTCCCATCTGCTCGCCCCTCCCTCCCTGCCTCCCCCTCCCTCTCTTTCATTTCCCTCACCATTATTTTCCCTCCACCTCCCCCTTTTCCTTCCCATTCTTCTCTTCCCGTCCCCTCTACCTCCCCCCCCCCTCACTTTTCTTCCCTCAATACAAGGACAGTCTCTCTCTCTCTCTCTCTCTCTTCATTTACAAAAGAACTTGCCTTCCCTCACCATACCATGCCCTTCCCACCCTCCTCACTTCTACCCCATTGCCCATACCTTCCCTCCCTCCCCATAGCATACCCTCCCTCCTTCTCTCATTCCTTCCCCTCCTCCCTCCCCATTCACTACCCTCCCTCCTTCCTCTCCCAGCGCGACGGATTAAGAATACAGTGGGGAGAGTCTGGCCAACTCTGTTTCAAACTCACCGCGCGTAGTCGCCTCTGATTGGCCGAGAACCGGTCACGTGACATAGGGGCGCCATATTGCATCCCCACCCCACCCCCTCAGTTCCCTGCCTGCCGTAATAAAGCAGAGTTCAAGAGGGACGCTACACTTCCTATGGCCATATAAACTGCTGTATACCCATTTTTGACGTCGTGATGGTGTACTGTGCTGCCTGGGGATGCTCCAATCACACAGGTATGGGTAAGATACTGCACAGGTTTCCCAGAGATCCCACCAGAAGGAAACAATGGGAAATTAGAGTCCGCCGGAAAGACTGGACACCACACAACAATTCCTACTTGTGTTCTGTGAGTATATCTGTTCTTGTTCCCTCTAATCTTTCTGTTCATCTGTCTTAAGATTCCTATCTGTTCCAACTATTGATGCAGACAGACGTACTAACCTTATTAGACAGTTAGGCTGATAAATTTACTTGTTTTCAGTTCGGTTTGATGTAAACTAATATGAATACACACACACACACACACACACACACACACACACACACATATATATATATATATATATATATATATATATATATATATATATATATATATATGCTTAATATCTGTTATTTTTGTTTCCTCAACAGGACCATTTTGAGGAGACGCAATACGAAACAGGCAGAACCGACAATAAGAGAAAACTGAAACCATTTGCTGTGCCTACAATATTTGCCTTCACAACAACACGAGTTACTCCACGTAGACCCCCACGTAAGCGACAGGTATCTGAGGAACCGGAGGAGAAATCCAGTAAACGAGTTGACGCTGAGCACTCGTATTGCAATCGCAGCGGTACATCTGTGACGCAGCAAGAGGATTCACCCAGTAGCGACCATGACAGTGACAAGGATGAAGAAGGTACTGAGGAAAATGAAGCCACACCTGATGATTGTGAAGCAAGTGTGGGGAATGAGCTGCCTGTCACTGCCGGCACCTCTAATCACGACGCAAGGGTTTTGGCGATGGAAAAAACCATACAACACCTCAAACAGGCACTAGCAAAGGAGAGGAGAGAGAAGCGCAAGCTGGAGAAGGAGAAGAAAATGCAGGAAGCGTCATTTGTGTCTCTATTTAATCAGGATCAGCTTGATAGACTCGGCCGAGATAGTACGCGCGGTGTGAAATGGTCCTGGGAGACTATAAAGAAAGGTCTCCAGCTTCGGTCTGTTTGTGGTACAGAGGGATACGAATTACTGCTGGCACAAAAACAGCCCCTGCCATCGATGAGGTCTCTCAGAAGAAGTCTGCAAGGGGCTGCTTCGGAGTCTGACACTGAATGAAGGGTTCAGTTTTCCGGAGGCGAATTAGGAAGCAAAACATGGCTGTGAGATTCGCTGTAAAGAAATAAATGTAAAAAAACTTCAACTTACACTACTTAAAGCTGTACGTTAAACTATGCCCTGTATGTGGTTAAAATATGTCTTGTATGTAAATATATCTACTCTGTATATACATAGGTGTATTAATAAAGTTCTGTAAATTACGTGGTGGGAAAGAAAACGAAAACATTCAAGGACCTAGCAGCTTTCGTACAGGATTTTCAAACTAAAACGGTTATACTTGCTGCTAGGCGGGTACAGGGGAGGCCTTGGTTGGGTTTTCACTTTCTTTCCAACTGTTATACATTCAAACACTATCATAATCACCAGCCGTACATATAAAAAAGACCCGTATCGAAATAAAAAGCTAGGACGTTATTATTTGGACTTGGGTTACTGTTTTCATACGCCCGGTCAGTGACGTGAAGATGCAAGATGGCGCCCTGCACAGAGGTTGGCCGAGATCTTCGTAGCTGACCCTGCCTTCCCTCCCCATTCCTTGCCCTCCTTCCTCCCAATCTCTCCAGACCCTCCTTCCCTCCCTCCCCCATAGCTTCCCTCCATTCCTACTTCCCCATACCCTACTGTCCCTCCCTATCTTCCCATACTCTCCCATTCTCCTTCCTCATACCTTCCCTCTTTCACCCCCTCCCTCTCCATTCCTTACCTCCCTCCATCTCCGTGTTCCCTTACCATGCAATCTCTCCTCTCTCTCTCTCTTTCTCTCCCCTGCCCCCTCTCCAACCTTCTCTAATTTAACCGTCAACCCGAGGATTTTAAGCGAGAGAATTACAGCGCCTACACAGTAAAAATATCTGCGTTTATACTGTTACCTTCAAACTGTACAATTAATATCTATAACTATTTGTTTTATTATCCAAACTACATCATCACTATCATCATCACCACCACCACTTTCATCACCATTTATTACCATCATCATCATCACTATCCTCGTCACCACCACCATCACCACTATCATCAACATCTTCATCACCACTATCATCTTACCGGTGAAATAATTCCTATATGCATTCATTCATTACTCAGGCATTTGTAGTTCTCACCTAAAACACACACACATACACACTCACTTATATTTCAATTATCATCACTCGGACACACCCTGGTCATCCATTTCGAAGTATTTCCGGAGAGAGAGAGAGAGAGAGAGAGAGACTGACATTTAAAACAGGAAACTGATTCATTTAAGTGATGTCAAAGATGTACTACTTTCACACACACACACACACACACACACACACGGATACGCTCCCTCCATTCATTTACATTCAAAGATTTAAAATTTCCATATAAACAAGAACTCTCTCTCTCTCTCTCCACACACACACACACGACTTAAAACGATCACATACAATAGGTACACACACATACAAACACACAGACCAGAGTAAATGTGCATATGCAGGTGATAGTGATTACAGGTGTGAATAAGTCGGCCAAAGCAATGTGTTAAGAAGGGGTCCTGATGGTATACCCCTTTCACTTTAAACTGGCCCAAATTTTCATCCTTGTGGTTTGTTTTCACGTAGCTCAGAGGCAGGAAAAGACAATCCCGCGGCTTTCCATTTCAAACCACTTCTTCGTGACTAGCATCGTATTCTAGCATTAATCTATTATAACTCGGCATTCAGGACGAAGGGATGGGAAGTTTAGGCCAAGATAAAGTGAACAGAGAATAGTAATGTACGTTAGAGGGGAACACCTGTCACAATAACGGTGAATACGGTGAACACAGCACGATACACCCACCACTACCGTGTCACCTTACAGCACACAGTATTAGGGACACGCATCAGAGGAGAAAAGCTTTGGGTGATTCCTTTCTGGTGGTCAGTAGGAGGTAAGAGGCTGCTTGCGACACGGGTGAGAGAGAACATAAGAAGAGAGGATAACTGCAATAGGCCGGTTGGCCCATGCTAGGCAGCTCCTAGAAGAATAACTGAACTACTAGAATGAGATAAGGATAGCAAAGAGGAAGGCTCTCCCCCGCCCTCCAAACCCTCCAGCCGAAGCCGGCAGGAAAAAGTCAGAAAGAACACCACGCATTATAGAAAAACTGGCGTGGACATTTTACAGGAAAGTGTGAAAGGAGAATAGAGACTATCATAGTGAAACCTGAGAGAGAGAGAGAGAGAGAGAGAGAGCGAACTTAACCCTACACCCAAAGCAGTTTCCTAGCTACCAAATATATATTCAAAATCATGCACGTTAGCCTATGTATACTGCCAATGTAAACTCATCCTGCAGTTATAGAGTATTCCCAGGCAGGGCAGGATTCCAGCCGTGTTCATTTTTATTAACGTAATGTGATCTTGATTCTGAATTATCGCTGTATCACGTATCGATTCCGTGTTACTTTGAATAGTGGTTTTAACGGCTTGCGTAATGGCGAAATTAAACAAGTGGACGTTCTCTCCTCACATCACCGTTTATTTTCAACGGTAACTCAAGAAAACTGATCCATGAAAAACTACTGGACGATATGCAAAGGACGTACCGAGTTTCAATCGTATATATATCAAAGCACTGCTATAATCTCGGTTAAATTCCTTTCGTGCAGGTGGTAAAGAACAGGCTGCTGCTTTTTACATTATCATAACTTCATAATAACAGGCCTATTCAAATTTTACTGTCCTGTGATCATAGTATTGAGCTGGTGTTCGCTTGTGCTGTGGCGTGGAGTGTTCAGTGTTCTCTCATTATACGTAGAGTTCTCGTAATTTTCCTCCAGCGTTGCCCGCGGGCCTTCACCTCCCAGCCCGCCCTCTGACCGCGCCATCCCGACACCGCGAACCGCCACATCACTCTCTACACATTAATTTATCGCCTTTAATCGTCATCTCTCGGGGAATCTATTTACCCAGGAAAGGGCGTAATAATTAGCTGTGAAGGTGGATGCAAAGTGCCGTCGTCTGCGGTCGAAGGGGAGAAAGCGAGGACGGTGATACTACGATGGAAAATGCCGGTTTGGTAACTCCACTGAGACATTTCCGTCGACTGTCTGTTGTAACCGTCTCGTCTTGCCTTTGTCTGTCTCTTTGTCTTCATTCCTGTCTTTATTCTCCATGCAGGCTATCTTCATCAGTAAAACCCTCTTCTTGCATGCAGTTGATGTTTTAGTAAGGTAGGATTAGTTCTGTGGGCTCTCTCGCCTAAACTGTTCAAAGAAGGTGAGGTTGATTACTGCTCGGTTCTCCTTCATTTTCCCGGCTCCCGCGGTGCGGCTGACATCTGCCTTGCTCTTGTGGTTACCTCTTCCTGTTCTGGGTCTTGGTTTGCCCTACACCTTGAGGAAGACTGTGCCTCCTTGTCTTTTCCAAGCACTGATGCACCTCCGTTGGTATTTCCTAAAAACTAGTTCAAGAGGCGAGTTTCCTTTTTGTTACTCATTTTTTTTTTCCCCAGCACAACAGGATAGGGAAAAAGAAAGTAGTGTCGTATACAGCTACACTCTCCACCGTGCCTGTAGGGTCATGCACGAGCTGCAATTGCCTCTCAGACATTTACAATCGACATTCTGCTTCGTCACTCGCCTACCCCGGGAGTGGAACGCAAATGCCATGGACGCGATTCCCGTACTGTACTCCACATTCTCAAAATCCAGCCCCCCGGTCATTGAAACTGGGTTAAACTAGTGGAATATCTGGTGGTGTAAGGTGGTGTGTCGAGAGGAAGGTGTGGTGTGGTGTAGAGCGAGTGTGGTGGTGTTCTGTCCTCAGCGCGGGTTGGGCTAGGAGGGGGAGGAAGGGAGGGGGAGACGTGGAAGCGAACGTTGGTAACTGGCTGGGTTTTTCCCCCGCTTGGAATGGAGCCTCACTATCCTTCTCCCTAGCCATATCTAACTTTAGCTATCCTTAACCTCTAACAAGATCTATGCTTGTATATTTCTGTATCTAATAATCGCTGTTACTCTGTTATTACACTTTTAAACTCGGATAATGATAACACCCTACGCTAGACGGTTTGAATGAATTATATCTGTAACTTAGCAGATGTGAGCTTCATTACAGAGCTGACCTAACCCGAAATGGACTGTTCTTGCGCTTCTTTCTTATTCTTAAAATGAGCAAGATCCTGTACATAATTTATCTTCATTTCAACAGTTATTTGGGGAGCTGTGTGTGTGTGTGTGTGTGTGGCCAAAGAACACAGGACAGCAGTGCATGAGAGAGAGAGAGAGAGAGAGAGAGAGAGAGAGAGAGAGAGAGAGAGAGAGAGAGAGACGCCTGGAGCACCCCGGGCAAACACACCACCGTAGACCAGTGCAGCACGTAACACCAGAAGACAGACAGACAAACACAGACGAGTGAAATATTTAGCTAACAATCATAACACGAGAGGCCTACACGTGGTGGCGCTGTGCAACCACGGTGGGACAGCTGCAGTGTCCACCCAAGAGCCAAACCTCATATTCCCTTGCATTTCGCCGTGAGAAGGACCAACCCTGGCGAGGCACACTGTCTACAACAGAAGGGCTGCACCCTAACGTAGCGTATATGCTGTACTGTACCTCTAGGATTGCCCTACAGAGGCTGCTTACCTGTGGTCGATGGATCTGCTCGGCCAGACAGAGCAGGGTTAAACAATAACAGCAGGGAACACCGGATAATTTTATGGCAGTGACAGAAAAATTAGTTCCTCACCTCACACGGCCCGTCCAGTGAGTACAACGCTGTGTACTGCCAACCCTGGTACAATAAGGCATGAGTAGTTCCCCCAGCCTTTCATCCGAACACAACCACCACCTCTGAATACCACAAGAGGAGGTCTAACTATCATCGGCTCCCTTGAGGGACATGGTGTTGTTAGGTCCATGTACTGATCCCTTTGCCTCATACAGCTGCTTCTGGCTGTTAACTCAGCGTAAGAACAACCGTTGTCAGTGTCCAAGCAGCAAGTGCACCAGCAGGCAGCATGCAGGGAATGATAATGATCCTGAGTTGAGTCAGATTGCCAAGCCTGCTACCTGCCCATCTTCACCCGCTAGAACGGTCTCCTCATCCTGCCACACCAGACCAGGTGACACTGCAGAGCATCAGAGGCACATCAACGGGTGCCTGGCCCAAGCAGCCAACACGTAAATCAGAACTAATCAATTAGCAGTTTAGAACCCAGTCCAGACGGCCTGTACCTGTTTGCCTTGCCCTAATCCCCAATCCGGATACACAGGAGGGAACAGAAGTGACCGAGCGATCCATCTAGGGTGCACTTCCTCCCAAAGTCTTCACCCCCTCCTCCCTTTCCTCTAGCATCAACAGGAATCTCAGTTTTGTAGCAGTGCTCCTCTTTCACTGTATATGCTCAACGCTGCCCTGTGAACAATGACATGTAAGTGTTCATCCTACACTTGTCTTGTAGCTGTTGCGTGGTTGTCAGCTACTCTGCCCTCCACTGCAAGAATTAAGTGAATAACAGGCACACTAAAGAGAACAGACAGACCAAGAGAGCAACAGACAAAAGCAACAGGTGTGATGTCTAACAGGAGATCCCGCTATAGGACACCTTACAGTCTCCACTGAGGAATTAGTGAGGAAATGAACCAGTTTACCTACAGCCAAGAACAACGGTGACAATCCTACCCTAAACACCTTCAACATTCGTTAGGAAGGAAATGATGTTCCTGACTCATTCTGGAGGGAAGGCACGTGAGGCAACTGCACTTCCCCCAGAGTGTACAAGCCCACGATTGGAGAAAGTAGGGATCCACCTGAGTAAATGACGAGTACTGTACCGCACTATATATTTACTTGTGTGCCAAAATAAAGGCGTACAAAGCTGAACCATGTCTCTATACCAACCTAGCGGACTCCGGGTTATATATTACAAAGATTCTGAAGACCTGGAGGCCATGTAAAACAGAGGAACCGGTATGCTTACGTTCACCAATCTTCATAGCACAAACTGAAAGAGAGAGGGAGAAAAAATCACGTCAAAGAACTCGTAGTAAATCATCCACGAAGGTAGGTGTGAGGAATGAACCTACGAGGGTGTGGATGACAAAAGTCCTGAGTATGGATGCTGATTTTTGTGGCGAGGTTGAGGCAGAATACGCTGAACTGGCAGGCCTCGGGGACATGTTCCGTACTATAACTTTTCCCCACACAGCTGCTACATTAAACTGGCAAAAGGGAGAAGGTAGGGCCAGACGCCATGAGGCCCATACCTATGAAATAGATGCAAATATTTCATATCATTATTTTGGCTTTCATGATTATTGATTCCTGCTGGCCTAATGCCCCTTCAGGGTGATGGCAAAAAAAAAGAAAAAAAAAATACTATGCACATTCTGTACGTTAGGCATTTGAGCTTGTGGTATTCATCCACTATTTGGGATATTAGGCTACTGCAACATCCAATTTACCATAGTTACCACCCCTAGTTGTAACCTAAATACTCATTTGACCTACCAACCTACACAGAGCTGACAGACGCCCAAGTCGAGAGGTTCCAACTGACCGTATGAAAAATTCTAACCCTGGCGCTACCGGGCCAGTAGCTTCATACCTAACAATGCTATCCACTCCGCCACCGTGGCAGGAAGTTGGGGTATACAGTACTACTAAATCAACTTTACTGGGAACAATGAATCGTTAAGATCTCCATGTAGTCTTTCTGCTGTTAACTGAGAACTTCAGAAAAAATAATAATAAAGGGATGGAAAGAATTTACATTATTTGAAAGAAGCGTGTATGGAGTGACAGACAAACAAATGGGGAGGTTATGGCGCACTGTGGTGTTGATGTGGATGTGCTGATTAGCGTAAGAAGTACCACTAATTGGTTTGGCCATGTGGAGGGAATGAAGAATGAAAAATTCATTATGAGAGTGAGGTGGAGGGGGAGAGACAGGGTGAGGTGGAGGGATGGGGTTGAGGCATATGAGTGAGGGGGTGTTTAGAGGGAGGGCAGCCTTATGGCTGAAAATTTGGCTTCAAGCATCAGGCTATATACAAAACCAGTAAAACGCCTCTGTCGGTGCGGTACGAGCGACACCATTTAAATCCGAACGCACTGAAATGTCACCTTAGCCTACATCCCGAGGATGCCTATAGTATATTGATGACTATCTACCTACAAAGTTTCATGCCTTTACGACAAGCTGTCTGGCCTGTGGCCCTCTTCTGAAGATTTTCGATATGCTGCACTTGTGTGTGTCACCGTTGTCACGTGCCTCGTGCATCACTTGGATGTAATGAAACCTGTCAAAAACAAATCTTAAAGAATTGGCCTATCATATAGTGCACACCATTAGTGATCGGCCCTGTGGTTGCTGAGATATAAGCTAAAGCGTTACGGTCGGGCCGGGTTGGGCCGCTTATATTTGAGAAAATGCCACTACTTGACGAGACTCTCGCGAGGGCTTCAACCTCGCTCGTAACAATTAAGGATTTATGTACAATATCTGCTTGGAAGGTTGACTAATATCTGTTTCTTAGGACACGGATGGGTAGGATCTAGATAGAGTAAACATGTACAGTACTCTAGAAAAAAGTAGGCACTCTAGAAACAGGCAATGCTGAAACTCTTAACGTGGCAAAAGTATATGGATTCTATAACAGGTAAACCAGAGACCTCTAGAAAGAGGAACAAGCAATCCAGACCAGGATAACATAAAAACAGTCTCAAAGTAAACGTAAATAATACTATAGTCAGCTCTGACACGACAAAGGACTCATTTGATAGCTACACCACCCTTGAGGAATTATAAGGAATAATAAACTATTATTTTCATGAGGGGAACCCTCAAGAGGTCCTACTTTGGCTAAAACCTGGTCCGGGTGGAGAGACATCTCTATGTAAATACTGTATTATTTTTTAAGTACAAAATAATGGCCGTGCAACAGGTACTGCCCCCATTCTTCCTAAATCCCCTGATCTGCACGGAAATCTAACACAGTGCAAAGCATTGCTTTCTTTTAAGAAAGTGATGCCTGTCGGCATTACCTGTAACCCCTGAGGGGGTGACCCTCAGGGTTCCTACCCTTCCTAAAACTTGGTTTGGACGAACGTCTACGATTGTGCAAATTTTCGTGTTCCTAGATGAAAAAAGGGGGAGTTGTCCCCCACGAGGGCCGTCCCCTCTGGGGAGACAGGGGAGCCCCACCCTGCCTAAAACCTGGTTTGAGTGGAGGTCTGCTACTGTGCAAAAGTTTTGCTTTCCTAAATATGAAAAAAAAGAAAAAAAAAAAGTCATGCATATTGATATTTCCTAGGACACCTGGGGGTTGCCCTCGCCTACAAGGATGGCTCTCAGGGGTCCCCCGTTCCTAAAACTTGGTCTGGGCGGAGGTCTACCACAGTGTAAAATTTTCTTTCCTACATCAATAAAACAAAAAAATGGCTGCGCATAAGAGCATGTGCCCAGACCACTTGGAGGCCATTCCCCCCAAAAGGGATGGCCTTCAGGAGTACCACTGTGCTTAACGCCTGCTATATCACTGGGTAAAATTTTGTGCTTCGTGGGAAAAAAAAAAAAAAATCATGGTCATGCCTACCAGTGCTAACCGGGACCCCCTGAGGGCCATCACCATCCACACAGGGGATGGTTATTGGGAGTCTCATCCTAGCTAACACTGGTCTGGGTGGTGGTCTACCACAGCCTAGGATTGAACTTGCATCCTTTCAAACAGCAGATCATTTCTCCAACCTTCATTTGGGAATACTGTATATATTTTATGCTATGTATACAACGACCTATCACACCTCACCCTAAAATCCCCTGTTTATAACAAACAGTACGTCAGACCTCAATGAGACAGTTCATTTCAGTGTTGACAGTGTAGTGTTGTAAGGTATTAGTGCCTAAACAGAAACATGCGAAGGTGTTAGGTACTACCAGTTGTAGACATGAATGCTGGACTTCAGGAAACATCACTGTAGTCTAAGAAAGTCTTATTTCAATGTGAAGAGGAAAACAAAAAAGTACCAAAAATGTCCTGTAAAATTTGTCCAACATTTGCCAGTAATTCTTCGAAACCACCAAATCACCCCCACACAAACCTGCCACTCACACCACGTACTTACCTTGATCAAACCGCTCTTGCAACAGATGTAGGACTGAAACCATACCATCACCTGAAAAATTAAAGGGGATGCTGCCAATGTCGTGTGAATTTCCATACATAAAATCTATCTATTTAAAGCCTACATCATATTGTTTGAGTGGTGGCCTTGACAAGTGAACCTCTAGGCAAGTCCCTATTCAGTAACAATCTCTCTTCCCACTACTCACCACCTTTGTTTAAATACTCTTGCACTCTGTTTCTCAGGTTTGTTCTCAGTCTCTTCTCACAGCCAGTTCACTACCATACACTTTCCTAGTCAATTTCTCTCCTCTCTTTTTCTGCATTCACTTTACATGGCCAAACCATTTCAGTGTATTCTTCATTTTTCCCGCACTTTCTACACCACTCTTCTTTGATATTTCATTTGTCTAACTACAGTACCCCTCCACAGGCATTTCTGAGGGACCTTTGTTTCAACAGTGCTCACTCTTCACTTCTTCTCTCAAGCATCATCCATACTTCACTTTTGTGTGGTGGTGTTGGAACTACTGTGCAATATTTCCTTCATCCACATTTGCATTCCCATATCTAAACATCATCATCATCATTGTCCAATCCTACGTTGTCCCACGAGAAGGGTAGGAGCCCAAGGCTAAGCAAGTTGGTCCTGACATTTAAGATGAGAGTGACCAGCCTCACTCATCCCTGAGTGGCATTACATGAGCAATCAACCCCAACCATCCCTTGGATTTAAACCTTCACCGGTTCAGTCCGACTGGAGCGCTGTAATTGCCCACTAAACAACCAGGCGCCAAAATTAAGTTATATGGTTACCACCCAACGAAGTAAATGGTTTCCTGGTGAACAGGAAACCATCTGGCTTGTCACGCAGTGTAGAGTCACCCACAGGCAGAAGGAAAAGGAAAGAATGAAGGAAAGAAAGACAGAAAAGGGAGCGTAAAGTCACCCGTAGGCAGAAGGACAAGGAAAGAATGAAGGAATGAATAAGAGAAGAAAATGGAAGGAAAGAAGGATGGAAGAGAGGAAAGGGCAGACACCTGAGAGCAGCACTACATCAAGTGAATGGATGGTAAGCACTCCCACCTCACAGTTCTTAATCCCCCTACTGCCTGTGCTGCATCCTCGCCTTCATATCCTCCATGCTAGTGCTACCATCTTTGTTTCCATTACCCAAATAACGTACTATGTTTGATACTTAACATTTTCCCTTTCTGTACCATCTGGTCTCAGCCTACAGTTCTTTCGCAATGCTGATAATGTTATCTTTCTGTGGTAGGTCCCTAGAGAATGAAACTGCAAGGATATTGAGATAATGACTATTAAAGAATCCTGTGGAAGATTCTGGTAAGTCAAAAGATGTAAGATTTGAGTTCTGGATGCATTAAAAACAAGGTTTCTTTTACCCCAATCAGAGATAAAAGCCGTCATAGACCAGGTGTGCCATAGCCTCATCCCATGATTGTTGAAGTAACTGCTGTGATGAATGTTCTAAGAAGTGGATGGGGAATATGAAGAGTGGAGCCATCAGAATGTGAGTGGACAAGGTTCAGCGTGCAGCTCAGAAAATCACTGATGAAAGAAGATAGCTGGTGACAGAACAGAACCCCAAGGAAAAGCATGGCTGACAGCGCAAGTAGATGAGTAGCCATTAACAACAGCAGCTACAGAACAATCAGAAAGGAAGCTAGATATGAGGTACAAGAAGAAGGTTAGAAATCATATGAGGGCAATTTGGAAATTAAAGTTTTGTGCTAGGCTAGGTCTTTCAGATGTCAAGTGTCAATGCAAAGCTTTCACCAAAGTCCTGAAGGGATGATGACCAACAGAAGCATCCCTGGCAGAACTCATATTGATGGTAAGAAAGAAGTGCTTCAAAAATTTTCTGCTGAAAATGTACATGAAAACTTTGTAAATACAAGAGCTTAAGGCAACTGGGTGATAGTCAGAGGGCTGGGTACAGTTACCCCCCTTCAGGACAGGATGAATGGAAGCAAACCTCCTGCAAGATGGAAAGGTATAAGTTTATGAGGAATGGTGAAAGAGTTTATCAAGACAAAGTAGAGAAGCACAGTTCTTGCAAACAAGAGGATGGATGCCATCAGGCCCAAACACCTTATTAGTACTGAGGCCAGTGACAGCTTTTGAAGAAATTTTTATGTTAGGCATGATGAAGTCAAAGGGGGGAGGAGATAAAGGGATAATACCAAAATTGTCCAAAGTGGTACTGTAGGAGAAAGTCTGGGCAAAGAGTTTTGCCTTATTGGTCAAAGAAACAGCTACAAGGCCATCAAAAAAGAAAGAGGAGGGATGGAAGAAGTTGTTAGAAAGGTGTTTCGCAATGTACCAGAAGAAGCAAAAAGGATTTGAGTCAGAGAGTTCAGGGCACTCAGTACGAATGAAATTATTCTCTGTACAGCACAGAACAGACTTAGCATAATTCCAGCCAGAAACATAAAACACGTGAGGTCTACGGTGGGTTGGGACTGGTACCTTCTGTAGGATTCCTCCTTCTTGTGGACACCATTAGAACAGGTGTGATTAAACAACAGTCACCAGTGAAGAAAAAGAATGTATGCTTCCACGACTGAGAGAATAACTTCCGTAATGCACAAAACACACAAAGATGGCTCTTGCATGGAAGCAATAATCATTCCAAGGGAAATCAAAGAAGTATTGCATGAGGGTCATACATATAGTATTCCTTAATAGTACCATTTCCACTTCTCTCTCTCTTCAACTTTACAAACCTCTGTTATACCACATCCACACACCCTTATGTTAATGCACACACCAGAACATTCATGCAGCCCTCTTGTAACCTCTCTATTTTCTGAAGTGTATCAAGCCCATCAGAGCACTGCACTTGAGGTACTTACATTCCACTTCCCTCTCATTTCTATCATGACAATCGAAGGTACTTAACATCTTTTGGATTACTGTATGAAAAGTCTGCTGCCAATCATGGACACATATATACCGTGACTCAGTCTTTTTCAGCAGCCTTCAGCATTACTTGTACTTCTAATACATTTCAGACAAAATTACTCAAAAATATTCACAGATTCTGAACCCTTCATCACAGATTTTGTGCACTATTAGCAAACAATATAGACTAATTGGCATACAAAAATATGAAATATTCCAACCATCACCAATGATCCTCAACTGCACTCCCATTTCCCTTTTCATAACTCTTGTTCTGACCCTTCATAACCACATCCATCCATATATTATACAGTATACTGGATGGTCAGAGCTGGAGAGGGAGGGATACCTTCACATGGCACTAGTATATTGTAAATTGGTGACTCTATGGCCCAGGTATATAAACATCACTCAACTTCCTCACTACCTTCCAAAAAAAGGATCATGGACTGATGGAGAAGGACAAATTCAGCCAGCAGTCTACCCAGTTTATTTTCTGAAGAACCTGAAGCCACAACGGCAACAACTGTACATTCACAGGGAAATCTCACATCCATCTCTACACTGATACTTAAACCATTCACCCAAACACTCATCGTCCCTTAAATGTGCTCATCATGAAAAAATCACTTTAGCAATAAGTGTAATCCTCAAAACACCATTCCTGACTTCTTTAGTTCTTGTTCCACGTGAAGGCTCTCAAACATACTCTTCCTTTTATGGCTGAGTAGTTGTGTTGGCAAGGAAGAGATCAAACACCAGCAGTGAAAATACAGATACTGTATTATAAATAACCATATACAGTACAAAGATTTAATGTACGTATTTACAATATTGTACATGATCTGTACTTTTTATGCCTTGAACTAAAATTAAAATTGCTTTTCAAAATAAACCAGAGGTACTAGGCCAAGAGCTAAAAGAAACAATTTATAACTGCTATCAGCGAAACCCCTTTAAGAAGAAAAGTACACCAAGACATTCATTCTACACAGTCCGAACCAGGCCGCCCAGCATGAACCCCAAATCTTACTACATTATTTTGTTGCTCTTTCTTTTGGTACTAAATAAAACACCGTATGCTTTTTTATACGGGGAAAAGTGAATCAGTATGCAGGTAAACCGTTAAGTTCTGGTACCGTATCATAAATATGCTACATGGACAACCTGTTATGGCAGACACCTTTCCTTTTGATTAGTTTACCATACAGGGGGTTTTGCTTATTATGAAACTATAATTTTTAACTCTTGCCCTAAATATCTGTACTGAGTTGCCCAGCTTTAAGTCTCTATGCTTCTCATGGGGCAAGTATGAATGATGGTGATGAGGGATACAGTATAATTATCTCTCATACAGAACAGTCTGCGGAACACCTGCACTGTCCTTTTCTTTTATCTAGAATAATTATGGTACATTTCTTTTAACATTCACTTCCTCACATGAAACTATACTGACTCAACCACTATACATATTATGAATAATATTACAACAAAAAATTTTAAATATGCAAGTTCACAACAATTTATAGGCATTCCACCTAATCTACTAGAGGTACTCAATGAACAACTGCTAGTAATTATTTACTAACCCTAGTATCCCCTGCTTGGGAGATCCTTGATACCGAGCATTGCAAAACCATTGGAGCAAAGGTCAGTAGGGACATCCGTGGTGGAACCGGAAAATAAAAATATAATGAAAGCTTTTGACGCTGAAGCTTTGTGTATCCTGGCCAGCTGTTTGTCCAGCTTCCTAAGCTGGTGGCGGCGAGACTCAACATCTGTACAGCTGCTCAACCGACTACCAATCTGGAAAATTTGAAGGTAAATTTTATTACAAAGATGCCGTGAGTGAATAAAAAAAAGAATGGACTTTACATACTGTGCAACATAAAATGCAATGACTGTTCATGCTACTAAGGGGCAAGCAACAGGTCACTCTCGCCTTAAATGTCTGGAATGAGTAGCCTAGCCCTAGATCCCTATGCTCCAGAATGAGGCAATGTTGAGTTGGATAGTGGATGGATAGACTAATAACTAGTTTTGGTAAGAAGAGCAACATAAATCTTGCAGCTCCAATTACAGACGGGAGTATGATGTTGAGCAGATATTAATGTCAAAGTTACGCTGAGTGATTTTGGACTCATGGGGAAAACTGAATTCATCTACTTGTTGCCATTATGTACAATAATTCCTTCTAAAGTATTAAGGAAGTTTGACAAATGCAAGTGCAGCAGAGTTATTACCATCATCATCATCTGGACCTCCTTTCCCACCCTAGGGCATAGTGAGGAGTAGCAACATCCAGACCACTAATGATAAAAAGAAGACAGTGACTGCAATCAAAGTTTCTAACACCTGGTTTTATGGCTGCCTACCTTCATGTGTGCATAGGTGAAATCCTTTGTGATGGCCACCTCTGCCACCTTCTTGGAGAGTTCCTTGTTCCCTGATAGAACCTCCATGTATGACACCTTCTGACTCATTGTTGTCATGATGTCGCTGTAGCATTCCACACATGCTGGTGTTGTCAACACTGCCGTCTTTACCAAGTCACCAAACTGTAGGCACGAACAATGAACAACAAAAAATTACATTATTGTCGTAAAATTCATATTCATCATCATCATCACAAAGTCATCATCATTATCATTACAAACATCCATTACAAAACAGACACTCATCAATAACACTGCAAACAAATTATCATCATCATCAACATTATGACTACTGGGTAGCATTCCTTCACCTATGGATGCAGTAAGGCAGGATCCAAAAATATGAAAAATTTTTTATGAAAATGGGAGAATCATGAACAGCATCGTCATTGATTTTGGTCACACAATCATTCCGGTCCCCAGAAACCAGCCTGTTTTCACTGTGGTTCAACACAACACACCCAACAACTGTTTTAACTCTGCATCAAAACTATAACTTATAACTGCATGTAAGGCAGGCCTGCAGTTTCACACCAATGGGTATTTATATGATCATCAGTTTCTGCCATATTCTAATACATAATTTGAATTTCTCATGAGGCAGTTTCTCGGTTTGGAAATACAGTACTTCCCTGACTTAACCTTCCTCTGGTTTTTTACATCTAAACCATCAAAACAGTACTGAAATCAACACACACATCATGATCACCATAACCATCCTAATATAATTTCCCATGTTCACATAGTGTAGAAGGATCGACAGCAAGGCTCAATGATCATTCTGGGGGAAAGAACTTGAGGAAAAAGAATGCTACTCCTTTCTTTCCTGAGTTGCAGAAGACATGAGGCTGTTTGTAGCACGTGTTGGGAGGCAAGGTCACTACTGTACATCCCTAAGTAGAGACGAGAGTTGCAAGGAACGAGGAGAGAGGTTGCAAGGAGGGAGAGGGATGGTTGCAATGACTGGGGGTGCAAGATGAAGGATGCAAGGCAGAAAGGGAGGTTACATGAAAGGGGAGCTGTAATGATTAAAAACGTGATCTGCTGTATACTAGTCCTGTATGAGACAGGCCTAGCATGTACAGTATTCAGTCTGGATAGTGGTAACTATAGTCGCGGCACGCAACTCTGAGGTTGTTATTATTGTACCCTGGCAACATACCAGTCGAAAGTGCATCTGATTTCGAATATAATATGAGACGCATGTGATTCATGTATAATATGTTCGTGTATAATAATATTCATGTATAATATATTCATGCATAATAATATGATACGAAATCGGATGTACTTCTGAATGGCAGGTTGCCAGGGTACGATAATGACAACCTCAGAGTCGTGCCTCGCAACTATAGTATCAAAGTGGTGACATGTGAATACGTTTGGCACACAGGACTGCTGGGTCTCAGAAGATGGTCTATCATGTCTATGTACATACAGAGGCAAGTACACAAAAAGTTGACCATAAAGGATTCAGTTACCCCTCCTGTTCACATTATATTTTTTTTCTAAATCATCTTTTGTTATTTTAAACAGCAGGCATACACACACAATACTATCTCCCTTATATCTGCTGGAAAGTGTAAATGAAGCCTATATCTAGCTCCAATTTAAAGTCTGTTCTCCCACATCATCATCCACACCTTTTTCACCCCACAGTGAGGTCAGGTAGGGTCCAGAGAGCCAGAAGATAATACAGTATAATGAAATGCTATCCAAAGTTTGCCCAATTGAATGATAGCAACACTAAACTAAAGACAACCCCTCCACCATGCTGATGTGGTTAATTCCATATCTCATCATCCTTCTGAACCTTTCACTTTCCATAGATGCATAACATTATTTTTACTCAGGATGGTGGACTGCAGATGGGCAACTTCATTCTGGAGTCCACTGGGTTCACATTTTAGATAAATCTCGGGCTACGTTAATACCGTACTCAGGCTAGCATACGACAATTTTGTTTAGCTGAGAAATCCAAGTCATTGTGTGGAAAACTGTCTTTGGCTGTAACTGACATGTAAGAATTTTCCTTACTTGTAACACAACATGCTGAATTCTTTCTTAATAAAATACCTAAGTGAACCCATAAAAGCAAAACAGTTAATCCGTTGAATCCGGTGATGCGTCCTTCATTCTATTATTGCTTCCTCCAGATTATTTAATTTAGTTTAGAGGAGATCTGATTATTACACTTAGTTTAGGCAAGACTTTTCAAAGAAAAAGGGTTAGATATAGAATTAACACCTTCAGTCAATGCCAGCCATATCTTGTGTACAGTATTCCCAATTGGGCCAAAATTCCACAATAAACTACCGTACATCACAGAGGTGAAAGGATTCAAATCTTACACTCATAGTACACACACTTCAGGTTTTAAACACGCCTACATTACACAGTGCTATTACTGCAGACAACCCCTCAAAACAACTCACAATACAAGTTACAACACTGCAAGCATGGCGAATTTTTTCCTTAATGTAGACAACAAATCCACGCACAGATGCATTCATGAAGTTAAAAGTATTACCACAATAAACCCTTCCAATACAAGAGACCCTTCCGAAGCTGAATAAAACTGTTTGTTGCGGCAAGATTAAACTATAAAGGATGTCACCTGGATGCAAGGAGTTTAACATCGATTTTTATCACAGAAGTATCTTACCTCAAACAAATTCTGGACCAACATCGACTTTGCCACGACTTCCTCGGTGTTGTGTTTGTAGGCTTGTATATCTTCTTCCTCTTGCTCTTTCTTGATGTCAACATCGCCATCCCACCCTTGGATCACGTCTCCAAACGTGATGTCTACATTGAGGAGGGAAAACCGAGGGAAAAAGATAATATTAAAAGGATATACAAGACATCACCACAACCACCATCATTATCCTGACCTTTTTATAAGACATCACCACAACCACCATCATTATCCTGACCTTTTTATAAGACATCACCACAACCACCATCATTATCCTGACCTTTTTCCTTCATGGATGGGGTGGGGTAGAATCCAGACAATGTGTAAAGAGAAAATGTGAATGAAGGAGAATTATCAACAACATGTCCAGTGAAATGATACAGAAATGAAGAGAAACACAAAAGTAAGGCATTACCCATTTCCCCTGAATCATAAATACAATCAACATGGAATCCACAAGCCTAATTAACGCTATACTGTATATATAAAACACAAATATAATACCCTTTCAATACAATGATTCCTCAATTTTAATCACACCACCAAGAGACAATTTTATTCAACAAATTTATTCACATTTAGTACTGCACACAGCTAGTTAAGGCTACAACTAACTTTCTTCATTTAAAAAATTTTCCCCTTCCATGCATTCGTACACCATAATTTTCCGCCTTAAATGAATATAAATGTTAGTTTTCTGGAGGTATAATAATGAACCAGAAAATAAACCACCAGCCCAAAACAGTTAAACAATTGATTCTCTCCTCCTCAGAACGTGCGCTGAAATCTGAAAACATTAAGAACTGCCAAGAGGTAACAACTGTACCTTATTCTGTTTGATGATACATGTTGCATTATAAAACGTGGAAGCCTTTAGGCAGAAACGCTTGAAAGGGATTCTGGTCATATTTCACTGTAACTGAGAGGGATGTAAGTTTCAAGAAATTAAACACACAGCAATTTCCAACTCCCTCTCAAAGTCACTGTAAACATGTCCGAATCTGCTCTCAGATATCACGCTCAGCTGGATCATTACCACTGTTTTTCTCTTCTAGGGAGATACTGGTTATACAAAATTATGACACTATCAATGAGAGGATCATGCTCCCTGACTTCTTCTTAAATCAAAATGGCAATGGGCAAACCTTCAAGCTACAGGGCTGATAAAATATTTTATATTTTTCTTTTGTAATTTAGACTGCAAAAATACTCATATATATATATATATATATATACAGTAGGAAACCTGTGATGATATACAAGTAATTTCTGTGAGGATAAAGTAGAGGCAGCAGTCTGACAGAGGAAAGAAAACTTACAAACTTTTTTATGTCTGGCATGTGAGGCTTAAAGTGTTCTATGTATGTTTTAACTTTTCTTGACAATTTAATGTACTTGCAAATGCTAGAAACATTACTTAACCATTTAAACATTAGCCTACAATACAATACTGGTACATATCATCAATGATCATCCTGACCCTCATTCAGACCAATTGGTAGGGATGAGACAGGATTCAGAAATAAAATAAGAGATATTACAAGAGAGGGAGAACTTCTCAACATCATGCACAGTGAATATGTTCAAGCCCCCAGAATCCCAGCTCTGTGTCATAAGCATGACCATCTGTGCATGCAATAGCTAATGCATGGGGATGAGCGTGAACGAACACACAGACACACTCTCTCTCTCTCTCTTCGCAAAAATTACATCCACCTTGCTTCCAGCACATACAAGTGTAAATATAAGGGACAGTGGTAATGCCTGCAAGTGATATAAGGAGCAAATGGAATTAATATTTTTAAAAATCTGATGAACAGGAATGCTTAGGGCAAAGTGAGGGTAATCATGACTGGTTTTGGTGGTGCACAAGGAAGGAATGTGGTACCAGAGAATGTGACAATGATACAGATAATGAATACAGTGAAGAAGCTGAAGAATGGTGAGGCAGCAGGTGATGAGGTACTGTATATTCAATGGCAAAAAAATGTTGCTGACTTAATTATTTCTTGAAAACATGACAGAAGGACTGGATGAATGGAACTGTGCCAATGGAATGGAAGGATTTCATTGTCTTTGTACAAAAGTAAAGGTTTCAAAATGGGTGCAAAATTGTTGTAGGAAAGTCTGCTGGGTGTTTTGGAAAGGCAAATGGAAGAATACCTACAATGAAGGTAAGGAATGAAGGAATAATGAAGAATTAGCACCAAGCCATAACATGGCTATACGACACTAGGAGTTGAGGCAAAATAAAGGCCAGAAGAGAGGTAGGACAGAAGAGCATATGAGGGCATTAAGGAAAGAAATCCAGAAGCAAAATGACCCCTTGTAGTTGCCTCTTATGACAAGCAGGGATACTGGAGAAGTATTCTTTCGTCCCCCTTCCCAAGGGGCACAAAGAAGGTAAGAAATATAGCCACCATTACATCTGGTGAGAGACGAACCGTTTCATTTAAAAGTAGCATTCTGCCAGCTCATATCCTAGAGTCTAACCCACTGGGCCCAGGAATGTCTTTTTCCTGTCATTATTGCCATCTCCTGATAAATATACTCTGATTTTAAAAGAGTTTTCAAACTGGAGGGTTACAAAAACCATTAATAAGCCCCTTCATATGACAGGCTTAATCATTTGGCAGCAGCAAGAGTAAACTATAAGTACCCCACCCAGCTTCTCCAAACACAAACAAATCAACAGATGAATAAATAACATACCATGTTTGAGTTTGAGTTGAACGAGGCGAAGTGACGCTCCTGCATCTTCAGTGGGGTCATGACCATCGGCATTATTCTGTATATCTTCTCCTAAGAATTGCTCTGTTAGACGCTTCAGTGAGGTTCGCTTATGACGCTGATTAGTGAGGTTATATACCAGTGATGAATCTATCACATACGGATGCATCATCTGCAAAAATCCGACAGAGCATGTGACAGTGTGTGATATCCAGATGGACTGATAGTTCTCAAATAACAGGCCATCATCCATCCTCATGCAGGAAATATATACAGCATATATATATGGCCATGTGGAGAGGATGGAGGGTGAAAGACTGACGAAGAGAGTGTATGTGAGTGAGGTGGAGGGGGGAAGAGGGAGGGGGAGGCCGAGGATGAGATGGAGGGATGGAGTGGAGAGGTATATGAGAGAGGGGGGTGTGAGTTGGGAGCAGGGCAGTGAAATGGCGGGGGACAGGGCGACTTGGAGGCGATTTGTTTGTGGCCACCCCAAACGGGATTGAGGTGTCTGGCAATAGATTGATAGATAGAATCATTACAAGTATTTTTTTCTCACGTATGGATATGGCGAAGTAGGATCCAGAAAACATGGAAAGTTAAAGTACAACAGAAGAACTATCAACTGCATGTCCAGTGAAATGGGCCAGATACTCATTCATTTACTGTTCAAGTCACCAGAACCCAAGCTCTACCCTACAGTCCTAACCATCAGCATCCATACATATAGTGTATTGTTTTGTTTTATTTATAAATGATCCAACAAGCTTGCATCCATCTGCCTTGGTCATTTCATGGCGGCTCCTGATGCTGCTCGATCTCCAGCAGCCTCTCAGCCCCTCTCCACATTGGTTACACTGCATGACCCCATACCAAGTATTTTTGGTCAGCCTCTTGCAACATACCCCCAGCATTCATACCTCTCACCCTCCACACCCAGTTCTCATCCTCTATCCTCTCCATGTGCCCAAACCATTTCAATCTATTTCTTCTCATTGCATCATTAATGCATTCAAGTCTCATCCTACCTTTCAACTCTTCATTTGCAATATTAACCTCCCTAGGCCTGTCAGGCAAAGAAGCACTACATATCCATCTGACCATTCTCATCTCTGTATGTCTGAGCCTGTGAATATCCTCCTCCTCTGCTGCATAAGTCTCACACATACAGTATTACAGTTTTAACACAATTTGCATTAAAGGACACCTCAGCACAAAGGGACAGCCACTACATATTAAGTTGCAGGCCCAAAATTCACACACACACATTTTGTTGTTGTTGTAATTTTCTAGCTGAATTAGAGGGGTTTTCACTACGACATTTCCATGGCAAATGTTTCACACAGCACTTAGTAAATAAGGAGGTTGGGAGAGGAATCCTAAAGCTCCTAGCTCCCTATGTTACTGCATATACAGTACATAATTATTTTATTCAAGTGTAGATGCAATAACAATCGCAGATAGGGGCCATATAATCCCCCTCCTTATTTACTAAGTACTAAATGAAGCAATTACACTTGAAAAATCATAGAGAAGACCACCCCTAATTAGGCCCAAAAATGTCCAAAAATACAATAAAAAGTTTTTGTGAAATTTGGGACTTTCATCCTGCTTCTCTCATAATCACCTTGCATACTACAATCATATGATCAGATAATCCTCCTCACTGCATTCTCACTGCCCTCATGTCACCAATACTCTCTGGCAATATTACTATCTATAAGCAGGTAATTAATAAGACTTCCTTAACTCCTCTCTTTCTCTCCCTATTACATACTTTTGTAAATGTTTGTTTTTTTGCAATACAGATTACTAATGCATAACTTCCTTTCCTAATAGATGGCCAACTTCTACTCCAACTATCGTGTGACCAGTGACTGTGTTTAGCAGTCAGTACAATATCCTGAGGCACATCATGAAAAAAGGGGGAATGGAAGGGTTTTCTTACAGTGTCGTAGCCTAGGTCACCAAATGGTAACTGTTTCCTGAGTATAGGCAATCAGTGTTCTTTCACATCAAAGTTCACTGATAATTCCCATACGCAGTAATGAAGCCTTATTATGTAATGATTATAAGGCCACAAACATTTTCCCTTACAAATAAACTACAATAAGTCCTCTTTATAAGCAAGCCTTTTTGCTATTATGTCCACACCAACTTACATTTAAGTAGCATAGTAAAGTTCCACTGCTACCTGTAATGCCAATTTACCAGTTCCTCTATATACAACAGTAACTGCAAAGTCAATTTTTTGATATTTTGTAACACATCCACGAGTTACATTGACAACTGCTTGCATACCCACAATACCGGTATGTAGATATGATTATTCTTCTCCTTACCTTCATGGCTTTAAGATCAGAGTTGAGGGAGTGTCCAACTAATATAGCGTCAGGTGGGAAAAGCTTCCTGAGGTCCCCCTGTACATCACAAAGGCGAGTAGTGACGTTGGCCAGCATGGCAGGAGTGATGCCCGAGAACTGAGTCAGGTAGTTGATGATCTTGTAATCTGGCTTAACGAGCTTGTGGTAAACCAGCTGTTACACCACGAGAATAAACATCACAGTAAGACACCATCATACTATATAGGTTATAATGCAATGTTAATATGGAGGGAAAGTAAATAATCATAATAAAATAATAACAATAATAATAAAAAAAAAATGCTAATGTACAGAGGTGTTATTATGTTTAAGTATATTCACCCTAACAATATTCCCACTAATACATGGGGTGCATATGATCCCGAAAGGAATGTACGAATAAGAGAATACAATGCACTCGCCCACATATGCATGCACTCATCACCAACCACAGCACAGGCAAGTGTAGTTTACACTTAAAAACAGAGCAAATCACATATTCTGATAACTTTTATGATGTGACACTTTAAATATAACTGCAGAACCAAAGAGATATTTATGCTTTACTGACAGAGTGTTCTAACAAAGGAGACAAGCTCTACAATCACCGCAGAAATGTCAAGCTTTAGTATATCAGCTTACCTCCATCTTTTCATTGACAACGGATATGCTTGTGAGCTCCAGTTCCCTTCTCACAGTCATGCACATCTCACAGTCCACACCAAACATGGGGGATGAAGGGCTCACCTGGAGTACCACAAAAATTGGTCAAATCATAAAACAATAATGATCATTAATTACAGGCTGAAGCCATAAACAAAGTACATTGAGTACAGAAATGCAACCAAATGCTTGTACTGTAACACTAGTAGAACACTATTAAAATTTTCTAAGTTGTTGATCCACTGTACATTTGATGCACACACACACACACACACACACACACACACACACACACACACACACACACACACACACAAATCATTTACTGTCTCTGGCTGCTTTCGGGGCTCAGGACATGGAAGAGCACCAAGCTACAGTAATCCAAATCAAAGAAGCTGTAGGAAGACCACCCTACATCACTGGCAGTGTAAGGCACCATAGAAAAAAAAAAATGTACAGCCTTCATTCACTTCTTCTTTTTGTTTGTAATTAATTGTTTAGGTTTTGCAGCTTCTACAATATACAGCATGTTTCTGTAGTTTCATTATGCCTCCTCCCATCTTCAATCTCATTCAAATACTATACATCATTTTTGCCACCCTAATGACCATAACATCCAAGCAAAGACTTTGATCAACAGACTCCCAGATTTTCCTTGGCCTTCACATCTTCTATGAATCAACATTTCTAATCCTATTCCATCTATGCATTTCATACACAACTTCTCAACAGTTTCATTTCCACAAGCATAATCTCACTCTTGACCTTCTAAAATGCATGCCCTACCAATGTCTCACATCTCAATCTAAACATTAATGTAGGGTCTAACGTACCTGAATTCATATGGCCTCTGCCCTCGGTCCTACTTCTGTTTCTTCTTTAAGCCACACTACTCTCCATTTCCTATGTGGGTCTGCCTCTTCTCAACCACTGACTGATGTACTTAATCTTCCACCAATTCAAATCTCCCTCCATTCACAAGCATATCATACTGCACGTTACCTTTTTTTCAACAACAATCACTTTACTCATTCCCAAAATACACATAAAGATTTCACTGCTCGGTGTCACTTACAATGCTCTAAACCAATCCATATGATCCTGTTCAGTATTACCAGACAGCAGAGCAATGGATGTGTATGTCAGACTTGAAAAACTCCACTAACAGGCAAAGTCTTGATTACCACATAACTATCTTAAAACAGAAATTCATTTGAGACAGTGAGTGTGATGAAGAACTGAGGGGTTAGTCTTCCCCATACCCTGCCAATACCAATGACCACAAATAGCCTACAACACTCCTCACAGACCCAAATTTACTGATAATCTTGAATATGAACCAAAGTCATTATATTATGCAGATAATGTATAGTATCAGCTTGAAAGCTCTTTTCCTTCTGCAGGAAATCATAAACATATGTTATCCACTCACTCGACGTAGTGCTGCTCTCGGGTGTCTGCCCTTTCCTCTCCTCCCTCCTTTCCTTCCTTCCTCTTCTGTCTTTCTTTAGTTCATTCCTTCCTCGTTCTTCTGCCTACGGGTGACTTTACACTCCCTCTTTTGTCTTTCCTTCATTCTTTCCTGTTCCTTCTGTCTATGGGTGACTCTACACTGAGTGACAAGCCGAATGATTTCCTGTACACCAGGAATCCATTTACTAAGCTGGGTGGTAACCATATAGCCAAATTATGGCACCTGGTGGTTTAGTGGGTAATCGCGGTGCTCCAATCGGATTGAGCCAGTGAAGGTTAATATCCAAGGGGTGGTTGGGGTTATTGCTCACATAATGCCACTCAGGGATGAGTGAGGCTGGTCACTCTCATCTTAAATGTCAGGACCAACTTGCCTAGCCCCGGGCTCCTATGCTCCTCATGGGGCAACGTAGGACTGGATGATGGATGAATGGATAGAACATAGCAAATCATGTCCAGTACAATACAAAATGATTATCAGCATCAGGTATTACAGTAATAAGAAACCTGTGTACAGGTACAGTAAAATTATCATGGATTGTAACTGTGTATATGCATTTCAAACAAGCATAAATACATACTGGTTCAGTACAGTAGCCGGAGCAATTAAATCTCCCACAGCACAAATTTTCACTCTTGCAACGTAGCAACCCTGAACCTACAAATGCTCATAACTGCAAATTTTATGGTCATACCAGAGCTAGCAAGGCTGATGGAGTACTTCCGTATGCATTAGAGCAAATGATGATGATGGATTATAGTAAATCCACGTTTATTTCAGCTAATTATTATGAAGGATTATGCCTCAGTTTCCTAAAGTTCATGACTGTGATGAAGTACACCCTATAAAAAAAGAATCGGGACCCCACGAGCTGATGTGTCTCGCAATGACCACTGATACGCACCAGAACTCAGTTGAGGCTTCAAATTCCTTCGAGCGGTGTGGCATATTGTATCGTGCAGTAAGGGTCCCGATTCTTTTTTTATAGGGTGTATATCCATATACATTGCTACTAGTGGCTGAGATGAAGGTCACCCCTATTTACTAAAGCTAAAGTGTATGATAAAGTTACATCCATCCATCATCACATTCCTCTTTATTTTCATACCTCAGCATAGTTGTCAGAAGTGAAGGTAAACTCCGGGTCATTGTACCCTAGGCAACCTCTTATGGCCAAGGGGTAGCCATATTCACACAGGTCCTGTATACTCAACAGCAACTGCCGGCGATCAAACTTGTCGGATATTGTTGGCTTGCTCTGCGTTTTTTTCTCTTTAGTGTTCATGGGAAATGCAGCACCATAAGCTTCCCTTATAATCCCATTTTTTAATGCATTTTGGATACCATCAAAGTCTGAAATATCCAAAGAAAAAACAATCAATGTGCTGTAACAACATCACAGTTATACAGTATTACAATTATTATCTTAATTCTAATTCGCATTTAAAATTGAGGTGAATAGGATTAAAAAACAAGAAAGAATAAGCACAGTTGTAAGAGGATCATCAACAAAGTACCTGGTGCAATGGGTCACACAATCATTCAAGCTTTTATAACTTTACTTCATTGATTTAGCTAAAACATTTGCACATACAGCTTCTTGAATAATTTATAAGGAAGAACCAGAGTTGGAAAAAAGTTGTTCTTTCCTAAAAAAAATATGTGAGGAGTCCAGTAGTGACATTCTGCATCACATTCCTAATTTATGAGAAGCACCTGTAAAAGTATTCACATTTGAAATGGACTGCCATTTCACAAAAGCACCACATTACAAGTACATTACACATAAGGACTGTTCTGAAGAATACTGAGCTCATAAAGCATGACACTGAGCACATAGTACATCTATCTATCTATCTATAGCCAGACACCATAATCCCACAAGGGGTGGCCATTTGTCTTTGAGTTAGGTGTTTTACGGGGAGGGGCACTAACCTTCCGCCAACCCACTTTCTGACATGCAGGGAACATGTATGGGTTGGTTATATGGTTACCACCCAGCATCATAAATGGTTTCCTGCCTTACAGGAAACCATTTGCCTTGTCACTCAGTGTAAAGCCACCTGAAAGGGAAAGATGAGCAATAAAGAGATAGGAAGGAAAGGGAGAAGTAGGAAGAAAGGTGGGCAGATAGAGAGACAGTACGATAAAGGTGAGGAAGAGGTAGGGAGCACTATAACAAGTGAGTGGATGATGACTGCCACCACCTACCACCCACATAGAACATACTATACATAAAAAATAAATTCACATTTAAGAATACATACTTCTAGCTATCTTCTTTGTTCTGTTTAATGAAAGAGGAATATTAGTAAGGTCGTCACTGGCTTCAACGTTGTACTTGGCAGGCGCTATGACTTCCACCTTATACCGCATAGAGCAACAAGTGCGAGGCATGACATCCGCCAACCATGCAGGATAGCTGTAGTCAACCACATTCCTCCCTCTGGACACATCCCTGCTTTCACTGTTCTTTTCTGTGCTGCTTTTACTGTCTTTTTCTGTGCTGCTTTTACTATCATTTTCTGTGCTGCTTTCACTGTCCTTTTCTGTGCCTTCATCTTTCTTTTTCCCTTCTTTCACTTCTGCTTGTCCATTTCCTACTCCAGTTTCCTGTTCTTGTGGCAACTGAGAGGCATCCATTACATCTGACAGTGAGACTCCTTCTATTAGCACAGTTACCACATGGGAGAACTTCCTGGTGCGTATCATTGTCGCCCATCTGAAAATGAATAACCAATTTACTCATTTGCATCACAAAATGCTGTTACAATATTATCAATTTGCTAGTGCTCATATGAGGTACCAACATTTCAGTCCAGCTAGTTCTGGTGGTTCAGCAAATAAAAATTCCTGTAGGTCCATTTTGGCCAGTTCTGGTAGATTCCAGTTACAGTATATTCTACACTCCTTCCTCCTCCAACACATCAGGTTCACACAAATTACAAAGCTACTGCTGATAAAGGAAAAGAGGAGGTCAAGGGACCTTATATGAAATTCCAGTACAGTATGTGTGTCATAAGTCTATCATTCATCCCAAAGTACAGCAAAGTTAAGACACGCACACACACACACACACACACACACACACACATATATATATATATATATATATATATATATATATATATATATGTATGTATATATATAAATTTAATACATTGTACTTTACTCCTCCAGCTGCTCTAAGTTTGGGGTCATCCATCCATCATCCAAACATATTCCACCTTAGTAGTGCTCCCATCAGGTGCACAGGAGCTCAGAGCTGGGCTATTCAGTTTGGTCAATGAAGGCACGAGACCAACTGCCTTCTCCTGAGCAGCATTATATATGCAACCAACTCCAACCATCCCTCTGAGGCAGACCCTAATGAGTCACGTCTGGTTGGAATGCATCTAAAAACTGTATGAGGGCAACAGGGCAAATGCCTTATGTCAGTACACAGCTCAAAGGTCCACCCTTGATCTCCCTGTGTGCATCAGAGAACTGAATTATAAAGGGGGAAAGTGCTCAAGTGTAACAGGGAATATTCTGGTGCCTGACTAGCCCTGCTTCACTGATGGCAAGGCTACCATTCAAGGTTCCCCACACACATGCTACTTGATGGGGGTGGTGCTTGGCCTGGGCTACAGGGTACAGGACAGGCATACTTCACGGGGTTAATGCTTCCATCAATTAGAGGGTGAATCCCTGAGCAACAACCTAAGGATGCTGCCTCATTAGTGTGGGCATAACATGGTGACAGCTGCAGTGCCAAATTATGGTAGGATCGCTGTCCTTGTAGCTGGCATGATGGTCTGCCCTGAAGTCAACTGCCCAGCCATTGTTTACAGTGTTTACAGTCACAGGAGGGTTGTTGTTGTGTCGGCCCTGGCTTAGAGTGGTGGATAAATAGAGTTGGGTGTCTGAGCCTCGGCTTCACTAAATTCTTCCAAAATATGACACTCCTGACATGTAAATTCTTTGTAGTGGGTAGCCTGGGACTACGTGACATAAAATTAAATCAAATTATGACAAATACAAACACTTCATTCATGTTGTGGAACACGTTACCACTTGTAATGTCAGACTGGGAAGGAAACAGATCATGGCACTGCACCGATACTTATGTTAAATGGGTGCGAGACAGAGACGAATGGAATAAGAGCTAACAATGGACTGATCTGGATGAATTTTGTGTGGAGCTCAACATAACAAGAGATTCTTTTTTTTTCTTCTTCTTTCTTTCTTTCTTTTCTGTTCTTTCTTTTTTTTTACCAGTCAACAGTTTACTCTATTTCACAGATGTAGCTATGTGAAATGTATCAATGCATGTATGAGAATGTACTGTAGCAGCCAGAGCACATACGCATTCCAGGGGCCGGAACGTGAACTGTACATAATTAAACCGTTTCACAGCACTTTAGGGGAAACTGATATGTTGCACTGAGGAATGCCATTTTCTTTCATTGGAGAAGTGACACCCCCCCCCCTCCCCATGCTTTATGCACGGGTATAGGTGTGGAAGGCCTTTCGAATGTTGAGTGAGAAATGAATGTTTTGTGTGTTTGTGTGTGTGAGAGAGAGAGAGAGAGAGAGAGAGAGAGAGAGAGAGAGAGAGAGAGAGAGAGAGAGAGAGGAGATGAGATGAGATGAAAGAGAGAGAGAGAGAGAGAGAGAGATGAGATGAGATGAAAGGGAGAGAGAGAGAGAGAGAGAGAGAGAGAGAGAGAGAGAGAGAATGTCTTTAACAGAACCTCAACAGGGTGTGAACAAGTGAAAACCAGCACATGAAGAACATACCATCCACCCTCTTAAATGCCAACCTCATATGGAATTGCACCCAGGTCAGGCCAATTAGCAGATGTGCACACTACCCTCTTGACTGCAGGAGGCTTCACTGTACATAAAGCAAGAAACAGTAATATAAAAGATAAGAAAATCTGTGTGTATCAGGAGGCTTCAGAGTACACAAAGAACACAGTACTACAAAAAAGATCAGCAAAGATTTGTGTGTGTCAGGAGGCTTCAGAGTACATAAAGCAAGAAACAGTAATATAAACGATAAGAAAATCTGTGTGTGTCAGGAGGCTTCAGAGTACATAAAGTAAAAACACAGAACTGTAATACAAAAGATCAGCAGAATATGTGTGTGTGTGAGGAAGAACTCTATGATTTTCAAAGACTGGATACTGAGTGAATGACTGTTGCTCATTCTATTTCAAATTTTTCTGATCTACATTTTGGCATTTTCCTTTATCTAGGTGAATTTGGGCTGGGATGAAGATGCCGATGACCAAAAAATAAATAAAATAAAATAAAATAAATAATAATTAATAAAAGTCACAGTTGAGTTATTGGGGAGATTCTCTTCTTTAAATGGAAAGATATGGATAAATAAAATGGATATGGTGTTGAAAATTATAAGGGCTGCATTTTTTTTTATACTTAGTACTCAATAAAACAGTTCTTGCTCACTGGTGCTGTCATAGGAACATCATCAAATAAAGCATACTGTGGGGAAGGTCTCTGCCTGTGTAATGGAGCCGGGAATTTTGAAAACCTGAATGATAAACAGATGGACTATGGCCAACTTCACTCAGTGCTCTGTTAACAGTTCTCATACTTCTGTTCCTTTTTCTGCTTAAGGATCCCACCAGATGCACATACAGTATACTAGTGGCTGGTGGCAACAACAGTAATGGTGATGATGGCAAATGACTGTAATAAAACAAAGTGAAGAGAGTGAAACTGGAGTCAAAAATGAGAAGCCTCTAATTTCAAAATGTTGAGAGTATTGGCCACTAGGCAATCAAGGCTGATGCATCCAGGCATGCTGGGGCCTTTATAAGCGATACAAATATAAATGAGGCTATAAGTATGCTTCCTCTAATGGATTCCCCTATACAAGTGTTGGCAATGGCACAACTGATGGTTTTCTATGAGGTGGGGGAAAAAAAAAAAAAGTGCAAACCCATCTTCTTTAAAAGTTTCAGGATAAGTGATATGGTCTGTGAAATAAGGAACTACAAGAAAAAGCTCAAGGGACATCTGCACTGTGCCGAATAAGAAACTATTCTCACCTCGGCATTCTGGGTGCATGGTTGTGAATGATGGAGTAAAGGAGGGCATTCTGTATGTCTGTCATGAACAAGGGTGAGCGTTTCTCAGCTTCAACTCTAAGGCTGCTTGCATCTCCTATGTAGTTGAGGAACAGCCTTGGCCAAGCCTGTACCAATAAATAATGATTAAACACAGAATTTAAACAACAATCAAACAGAACATTTATCGCAGTGAAAGAGCTACCTCTTCAATTTGGTGATGAACTTTCAGATGACGTAACCACCTGGGATGAAAGGGCCTGAAAGAGACTCCATTAACCCCTACATAAAATAATTTCTCTTGACCTGCTAAAACACAGTCTCATGTTAATAACAGTACTGTAGTAGTAGTAGTAGTAGTAGTGGCAGTAAAAACAAAATACATAATTGCACTGATCGGATTAACCCTATCACTTAATTTAAATTAGGTCACCATCACAAGATTTTCTGCAACTTTGGAAAAAATCTTTAGTAGTGAAGTGATCAGTTAAGTCCACATCTAGCCCATCTAGTTTGAAAACTCTCAATTCATTTACATAAAATGATCCGATGACAGCACGAAAATACAATATAATGTAAACCACTGGACTGAATGGGTGAAGAGCAAAAAGAAGTCTCTGATGACAGCTGTCTCAAAACATTTACTGCTTCAACTGAGTCTCCATTAAATTTTTTTATTCTCTCTCTCTCTCTTTTAGTCAATTAAGCCAACAGTAAATTATGAAAACATTACCTATTCAAATACTATTGTTACATACAAAGCTGATTTACCAGCCTTCCTCAAATAACACAAAAAGTTGCACCTACTAATAGGGGAAAAAAAAAAAAAAAGGTATTCTGAAACACATCTCTGACATAAACTGAATTACTAAGCACAACCTCATCACCCTGGCATAATACAGTATTCATAAACTACAATACCAAATATCTGAACCACCTACATAACCGCACTGTAATTAAAAAAAAATAATGCTGCACTGTACTTAACACTACGAATACAAGAACAAATCCGACATCACATACATTTAAGAGTCATAGTTTCTGCACAAGTTCTACTCTTGCCCTTGGCTGAATGGGTGATGAGTCATGGCCTCTTGTCCAGTGTTGTGATGGTAGCCAGTTTGAAGCCTTATTACACTGGTACTCCATGAACAGTTTGAAATTACACTACTACTTAAGCATTACTGTATACAACCTTCAAACAACCATTAACAAGTCCCTGTTCAGTGCAAAACTTAAGCTGGAGCTTCTTTACAGTCTAGGATGAGGTAGAGGGTCAGCAGAAACTGTGGCCCACAAAAGTACCACATCATCTGGCTATCAGTATCTCGTTTAAAAAAAAAATAATAATAAAAAAAATAAATAAATAAATAAATCGTGGACTTTATCAGGCTACTCACTGATGAAAAGCCTACATGTGGTGGTACTGTGCACCCTAGGAGGCCAGTTGCAGCATCCACCCAGAAGCCAAATCTCCTCATACTTTCCTGCATCCTGCCGTGAAGTAGGACCCTCACCTGACCCTGGTCACACACTGTCTGCCACAAGGAGATGCTGGTTTCCTACACAGGTCGAAGTATTGTACCGTAGCCACCCATCTGGCGGCTCCACAGAAGCAGCTGCTTATGGCACCTTTAGTCAATGGGTCTGCTCAACCAGACAGACCATATTTAAGCAACGGCAAGAAGAATTCACGTAAAAAATCTGATGTGCACCCACAGTGCAAACAAGTTTCTCAAAATTCCCTACCCTTTATCTTTTGCCACTTGGTATAAGATTTAATGCAGGACAGGTACAGACATTTTTAGGTCAACATGTGTCATAGTTTAGCAGTTGCAGCCTTTTAATGGCTGGTATTTGTGGTGTCAAGAGGAGGTCAGGATGTGGTGGTGGTGCTGGGGAGATTGGAGACGACGACTGGGAAGTATGAGGAAGGAGGATGGGTGAAGGGGACTGGGTTGTGTGGGGATGGAGGATGTGGGACGGGGACTGGGATGTGTGAGGATGGAGGGACAATGGGGGTCAGTGGGAGTAAGTGTGGCCAATGTTGTCTGTCACAGTTTCCCTCAATGTAGCTCAAGTCAGCAATCACAGTTTACAGGTTAAAGTAACATTGTTTGACATTTTTCTTCCCTTTCAGTTATTCTGAACTGACAAACACAATGAAACCCATGACAAAATATTAGGTTAAATTTTCATCATAACCTTCTTTGCTGCCTGTACATGCACAGTAATTGTCATACTGATTCAGTATTAACAGCCAAGACTAAAGTAATACAAACCATCTTTAGTTTGTCAATTTCTCTTTTCCTTTTCTTAAACTCAGCAAACTCCTCGTCTGTAATCCGTGGGTTGGTACGTTTTTTCTCAACTTGACTGGAGACTGGTCCCTGAAATTGTACAGATCAAAGATTTACACTTATCTGTAATGCATCTTACATGAGAGTTAACTGAACAAGAAAATAAGAAATGAAAACAAATAAATAAATACCAGTACGGTACCTTGATACAAAGTCACTGATAACTCTATGATAAACAAGAATACATAACCTGTTATGAGTGATTCTAAATCTACCTTTATAGAAATATTCAGTAAATAAAGTACAATATATACTGTACTTTACTAAATGGGAAAATGTCAGGCAAACACACAGGCTCGTATTCAGAAATGGTAACAGCTAGTTCTCTTTTAGCCCTTGCAAGATAATGGGTCTGAGGCTACGCTGCTATTGTTCACAACATTTAATCCTTTTGGATGACGAAATTTATTCTTGCTAACATCAGACAAATTTATTCAGATTAGCAGACCTCATCAGCTGAAGGATAAGGGTAGGTGACTGGTCCACATCCTGGAGGTACCACATCAACAACCAATATCTGACTTTCTTTTCGGGATTCAAACTTGTGCATAACATGATTTTAAGCCACCACACCAAGTATTAGGTAGTGCCTCTGCATAAATACAATTATGGTCTGCTTTTGGAAGATGAAGTATCAGCATGAACCCTGTCTACCCAAGAAATCCTCCAGAACTTGGTAGTTATAGCCAACAGAAACATGACAAATGTGAAAGGTCTAAGCCAAATACCTGTACTGAAGTGCATAAAGGGCAAAATCCTTATGCAATCCAATCTTGGTTCCACAGACTTTCACTGCCTTCCAAAAATTATTGAGAGACAACACAAACTCTCTTACTAACAAATTCATTGTTTCTATGTTATTCTGACCCACATTTTTGGCACTTGTACTGGGTACTGACAAAGAATACTAATGAAATAATGTTCCTGTTGATTTAATGTTCTTTTCCTGTTGTAAAAATACAGCTGCCCAGTCAGTCACAACTTCCTGCAATCACCTCCAAATAACTGTAGACAATCACCTCCTGCAAATTCACTTCCTGCAATCACCTCCAAATAATTCTTGACTATCACTGTACTATCCATTTAGCCAGGGTGGTCAGGAAAGTGCTTTGCAGAAATTAAACTAACCTCATCTACTCCTGCAAATTACATATATTGCTGTGACAGGACTGAGGGGTTTTGGCATGGGATGGGTACCACTGGTTGTTGCATATGGCAAAAGTAGTGCCACCTAAATATGCAATAGTCCATTTTAGTTTGGTTTGGTCTGGAAAAAAAAAAAAAAAAAAAAAAAAAAAAAAAAACAGACCTACAACATCAAATAAACCCACACAGATAAAAAATCATCTACAGTATGTACAGCCAGACGCCATAATGCCATACGGAGTGTCTGCTTATATTTGAAACAGTTGTTCTATGGGAAGGGACACTAACCCTCTGCCAACCCACTTGCTGACACATAGCGAACATGAATGGGTTGGTTAGCCTATATAATTACCACCCGGTGTTGTAAATGGTTTTCTGGCTTACAGGAAACCATAAGGCTAGTCACTCAATGTAAAGCCACCTGGAAAGGAAATACGAGTAATAAAAGGTGACAGGAATGATGAGAGAAATTGGAAGAGAGAAAAGCAGACACAGAAAAAGAGTGATACAGGTGATGGAAGAAGTAGGCAACACATCAAGTATGGGGACGATGGTTCATCAAAACAAGCTCCTCTGTCAGAATGAATGAATGATGGAGAATATGGTAAAATGATATTAACAGGAGGCAACTGCTGCACTGAACAAAAGATGAGAACTATACTGGTACAAATCATACTGGAAATAACTAAACTGAAAAGCTCCTAGTGATGTCCTTAATTAATTCTACCAGCTGCACAGATTGATTATATGTCAAACTTATTGCACATCTGAAAAATGACCATTAATGACATAATTAAGTTACCAACAGCCTATTTCAAGTACTACTCTAACTTACGGTAGTTATATAAAAAAAAAACTTTGTACCGGGTACCTCACTCACCTTTTTTTGGTTCCCCATATTGCTCTCGGCAAGTTTGACATAGGCTTCCAGTTTTCTTTTCTTGTTTTCTTTCCTCATTATTTTCATTTTATTGAAACCATCCTCCCTGAGCTTTCTTTTCTGTCCTTTCGTATTTCTTCGTTCGTTGGGCATTGTCCCTGTGTGCTGCTCTGGCTATCCACGGCAAGTTTTGGCACTATACTGTATGTCCTTATGGAATGATGTCGTCCAAGGTGTATTATCCACAGGCACTTCGAATTACATGGAGACGTGTTGTTAATGCTGAACAAAATCTCATCACACACGTGACCTCCTCAGACCTCCTGTGTCAACCGTAAACAAATCGTTCACTCTACCGGCAAATACTTTAAATATCGCCTGCACTTCTGTCTCTTAGAAACTAGTAAATTTTGCCTATTTTAAGTACAGAAATACTACATACTACGAAATATGAAAAAAGGGCGTTGCAAAAACTTCATTATTTTTCCAGCTACATTATCGTAGCCGAGACGAAAACTCTAAAATCTCACGTGCTAGGTGGTGCGAGGTGGCGACCATCGTCCACTCAATTGATGTAGTGCTGCCTTCTTCTTCCTTAGCCATTATCATTCTTTTTCTGTGCCTGCCCTCCTCTCTTCCTATCTCTCCCATCTTTTCTGTCACTTCTTATTGCTTTTCTTTACAGGTGGCTTTACAATGAGTGACAAGCCAAATGGTTTCCTGTAGGCCAAGAAACCATTTACAACGCTGGGTAGTAACCATATAACCAAACCATATGTGCTCCCTACTTGTCAACAAGTGGGTTGGTGAAGAGTTAGTGCCCCTCCCCGTAAAACAAATAACTCAAAGTCAAATGGCCACCCCTTATGGGATTATGGCGTCTGGCAATAGATAAATAGATAGTATAATCTCAGTCACAACTCACAAGAGACGCTGTAGGCTGTAGCGGCTATAGAAATAATACCAGCAACTAAAGCTTTCATTTGCTCTACTTGTACAGTCTACTTCGGCCACGAGACTGGAAAAAAAATAAGAGAGGCGAACACTTCAAGGCCAAGTCCTGCAACTGTGGAGGGGAACACAATACCTACTGGTCCTTGTGTCCCCACACATCACGGACGACCCTGGCACCACGGCACCCTGCAGCTCAAGCCCAAGTATCACAACCACCACCACCGGCTGACCGGCACCGACCAATGTTCGGAAGGCCCGTCTACAGGCCTCGAATTTCCCACAGCTGGGGAAAACAACCACTGCTGCACCTGAGCCGTCAGCCAACAGTATTTCGTTCTCTGTCAGACTCAAGAAAGAAGTCGTCTAGTTGTTGTTTTTGTTGTTGCGAACGTGTTTCGACCTCCTGAGTCTCCGGGATAGGTCTTGCACTGCCATTTGGGGACCCTAAGTGCGTCCCGTAGACTGGGTTCGTGCTGACTGGAATCGCCATCTGAGGGCTAGCTTGCCAAGGACTCAGCAGCAAGGACGTACTGGCTGCTGACCGTGCACGGGTGCAGCATGCTTGCCCCAGCTGTGGGAAATGTGAGGCCTGAAAGACGGTGTCCCAAACACTGGACGGTGGTGACGGTAGTGGTTGGGCTACATGAGTTTGAGCGACAGTGTGCTGTGGTGCCTGCATGGGTCGTCCGTGGTTCTGGGGGACACGGACGAGTGGGCATTATATTCTCCCCCACAGTTGCAGCACTTGGGTTTGAAGTGTTCGCCTCTCTTGATTATTTCCAGACAGCTGTTACCTTCGTGCTTCCCAGCACAGAAGCGGCACCTGTATACTGCACTACACTTCCGTGCTAGATGCCCCCGCCTGCTACAGCGGTAGCAGAGGTGGCTCCGAAACACGGAGTGCACCTCTCTTGTATCCCAGTGTCCTGAGGAATACTTTCTCGGGAACCTCCCCATCTAACAATGTAATAAGCTGCGGTCTGGGATGTTTTCCAACCATTCTTCTCTTCATCCACAGGACATTTTCTGGTATCTCAAGGTCCTCCACGGCCCAATAGACAGGAACATTATGAAAAATAATCCTGAGCGGTTGGTCACAGGCTAAGTGTCACAGGTTCCAAGACAAAGCCCTGAAATCCACCACTGGTCAGGCAGTCCATTGCAGGGGCACTGTTCACAGTCACATACGGATGTGTCTTACCTTCTTTGAACAGTACCTCAAAATCAGGAAACTGTTCTGCTACTGAAATGGCTAACTTTGCTTTTAGTGAGAGGGAGAGCTCACAATCCGAGAGGCAATTCAGCCTCACTCTGGCATCACGTCGTTCCTCTGGGACACCGAAGTCCTTTTCATGTTCGTTAGCCCGCACATCGCCGTCTTCCCTTGTGCGCTGTCGTTTGCTGTCACTTGGGCCTATGTCACTTATGACACAGGGTGCCACTTGTGCCGAGGCACCGGCACCACCATCCACGGTCGTTTCTCGTGTTTGAGGTAGTTCTTGCCCTTCCCCGTCACTCTCCGAGGACGGGAGACTACGAAGGGTGATCAGAAAGTAATGACAGTTCGTGCTATAACATGAAAACCTTGAATGATGGGAGGTAGGGGAGCAAGGAGAGTGCAGAGTTGCCTGTCCTTACGAGTTTGAACTTGTCGCCGTATTCCTGACTTTTCGTGTTTTATTGTTGTGAGTGAATGCTTCACTCTTGTTTTTGCTCTCTGGCCAGAAACATGGATAACTCGAAAGAAGGCTGCAGGTTCTACATTTTTACGAGGTGGAAACTGGGAAAGAAAGCAACAGAGATTCGAGGGGAATTATTACAAGTTTATCCAGACACTACTCCTTCCCTGGAAACTGTTTCCCGCTGGATTCGTGCTTTCACAGCAGGAAAAACTGAACTGAAAGATGAACAATGCTCTGGACGCCCCCGGACATCCGTGACCGAAGCAACAACTGTCCGTGCACGGTCCATCATTGACGAGGATCCAACTGTAACTCTTAGGTTCTTAGCCTTGGAGCTTGATATCAGTTATGGGAGTGCATATGACATCGTGCATGAACAATTACACCTGAGGAAGAAGTGTTGTCGATGGATACCCCATTTGTTGACTGATGAGCAAAAGGCTGAACGGGTGAGGATTTGTTGTGTCTGGCTTGCTGAATTTGCACCAAATGGTCCAAAACGGTTCTCAGATGTTGCTACTGGAGATGAGTGTTGGATTTCATTCTTCACAACCCGTGACAAGCAGTCAAACTTGGTGTGGTTGGGCGATGAAGACCCTCGACCTCAGATTTTGAAGGAAGGATTTCGCAGCCGGAAGCGCCTTTTCACCATCTTTTTCAATTCTCAAGGACCAATATGCGTGGATGTGATGCCTGAAAAGTCCACTATCACAGCCCAATACTACACAGACCAGGTCCTTCCACAAGTCTTGGAACACAAGGCCAACACCGCACCAACCCGCCGTCGGTCTCGCCTTTTGCTGCACCACGACAATGCTGCACCCCACAAAGCTCGCCTCACTATGCAGTACCTGGAACAACAAGGTATAACTCTGCTCCCCCACCCACCCTACTCCCCTGACCTGGCTCCCTGCAACTTTTGGTTGTTTCCAAAAATTAAATCTGCCATCGCTGGGAAGCAATTTCATCGCATCCAAGACTTGGCACGGACCGTCAATTCAGAACTCCGAAGTATACCGTCTTCAGAGTACCACGCTTGCTTCATGAAGTGGAGAAAGAGAATGGAACGCTGCATAGAGGTTGGAAGGGAGTACTTTGAAGGAATGTGAGTCATAGTTTGATAGTTCTTCATGCTAATAAAAGTTTATGAACTCACTGTCATTTCTTTCTAATCACCCCTCGTATCACAGGCTTCAGTCTGTGCCGTGTTGTTGTAGGTATGATCAGAGGGGAGAAGGCAGAAGCCCGCGGCGTTTGCGGTAACGACTGAGGGAGACCATCTCGGGACAAACCCACACCCTCGGCCGCTCAGGAGATACTTTTAGGTTTTTAATTTGTGAATCTTAATGTGATTATCAGTATAATGCTGATCTTTTAGTTTCCATAAAATTGCCACAGACAAATCAGGCTATTTATTTGTGAAACTTCATGTGAATAACATCGTAATGTTGATGATTTACTGGTCCTCATAAAATTGTCAAAAATAATTTAGGAAACTTTTTTGTGAAACGATGTGAATGTTATCATACTGTCCATAATATACTAGTATTCACAGAATTGTCAAAAATCTGTCTGTCTATCTGTTGCCAGACGCCTTAATCCCGTAAGGGGTGGCCACAAACAAATCGCCTCCATGTCCCCCTGTCCCCCGCCATTTCACTGCCCTGCTCCCAGCTCACACTCCCCTCTCTTATACCTCTTCACTCCATCCCTCCATCTCATCCTTGGCCTCCCCCTCCCTCTTCCCCCTCCACCTCACTCACACTTGCCTAGTCTGTCACTCTCTATCGTCTCCACGTGGCCAAACCACCTCAATGTGTTTCTCCTAACGCTTCTTATCACATCCACATCCACACCAAAATAAATCATGTTATTTATGAATCTTGATTAAATATTATCATGACGTCGGTGATTTCCTAATGTTCATAAAATGTTCAAAAATATGCATTCAAGCATTTATTTTATGAGACAGACTTAAGTAAACTGTTGTGCGTGTTTGGTGGTGTGTCACTGAATGGAAAATGGACGTCACGCCATTGGCGTAGTATTTATGGTAGTGTATGAAGAACTGGGGGTATAGAGTAAGCTTGGGCCCATATTCAGTACGATTTATTTATTTATTAATGTATTTATTTGTTTTTTAGCAATGACGGATGAGGGGAGGGTCTTTTATATGTCTTTGCCTTAACAGTGCTATTGTAGATCTTTCCGATTCGGTAATTTATCGCACCGAAAAGCGTCAGTTCTCCCGAAACATTCACCAGAGCTCAAAACCTGACTATTAGTTCATAAGTACTACTGACCCCTATTAAACCCTAGAACCATCCATCACAATATCACCGACAGGAGAGAAAGAGAGTAATGGATTGGTTCTTAAATGACTCAACATCACTGAGCTCTATAAATATGGAGAGGCTATCTCCACAGCGAGCGTGTAGCTTTTTGACCGCCACATTGAAACACCACCACTTGTCGCCTCCACCATGGAAATGCAATTGGACCACTGTTCTTAGCTGTGCTGTTTCTGTTTCGCTGTTGCTTATTTAAGCTAAGCAGTGGGCCATGGCATTATATTTTCCGAATTCATCGGCTGATTTCAAAAGACGTGGACGTCGGTGGTGTAGATAAACATCAGCGCCGCGGCTGTTACACAATCTACGTGGCGCTACCCATGAGAAAGCCTCTTCATATTATAGAGCTCAGTGCTCCACATAGGTAGATTGGTTTATAGATACAGGTAAGAACTTACTGAACATTCTGGGTTCCTTGTAAGATAAGGAACGTGAAGGGAAAATAATAATCTCAGCTACCGCCTCTACACTCGGGTGCGAGGAAATACCGAATCGGCGGTCATGTACCGTATTGTCATTGAACTGGCACGTTTAATTAGAAAATATGATTTTTAATACCATATAGGTTCATACACACCTAATTATATGAAATCCAGTCAAGATTATGTGTTTATTTTAACTGTTAATTAAAAATGGATTCAGTGCGAAACCACACACACACACACACACGAAAATAAGTAAGCTGTATATCCACTCACTTGATGTAGTGCTGCCTACTTCTTCCTTAGCCTTTATCATTCTTTTTCTGTGCCTGCCCTCCTCTCTTCCTATTTCTCCCATCTTTCCTATCACTTCTTATTGCTTTTCTTACCTTTACAGGTGGCTTTACATTGAGTGACAAGCCAAATGATTTCATATAAGCCAAGAAACCATTGACAACGCTGGGTGGTAACCATATAACCAAGCCATACGGCCTCCCTACGTGTCAACAAGTGGGGTGATGGAGGGTTAGTGCCCCTTTCCATAAAACAAATAACTCAAAGTCAAATGGCCACCCCTTAGGGAATTATGGCGTCTGGCAATAGATAGATAGATAAATAGATAGAGAACGTATGATATTGAATAAAAAATGAATGTGACGCAGAAAAACAGTGACCTTTTTCGTTATCCTCATCAGCCACACCAGTTACCAATATAATTACCTAACTATCTATCCACCTGTCTGTCTATCTATCTATCTATCTATATCTACAAGTGAGCCGGAAGGGGGAAGGGAGCAGTTGTCCCGAGTTTTTAGCGTGGGACAAACGTTTTTCCTTCTTTTCCTCTCAGTATCTCTTCGTGAACTCCTCTCAAATGTTACGTAGCACTAACAAGACATCAGAGTTCAAAGTAATGCTACGCTATGTTACTCTTCACAAAAACATGATGGAATAATTTGTCCACCTGAAATAAATGAGGATGATATGATAGTTCTCACGACAGCCCTTATTTATCTGGTCCAGAATTTCAAGATAAATGCGAGGGTGACAAAGATGTAGCATTCACTGTAGTTGGTTTGCATGGGGGTACAATGTTTTTTTCTTTTTTCTTTTTTTTTCTTTTTTTTTTTACTGTTGTGGTGAATTGTGTGCCTCTCATTCGAAGCCAAAGTATTTAGAATAAGTACCATTTTAAGCGATAGTTATATTAATCACAGAACTCGATAATATGGAGGGGTGATGTTCGCAGCGAGCTTGTGACTAGCTTGGCCGCCATGTTGAAACGCCACACTCGTCGCCTCCACCATGGTAGTTTGCCGTTTCTGTTTCGCTGTTGCCTCTGTTAACTGCGCAGTGAGCCATGGTACTGTATTTTCCAGATTCATCGGCTGATTTCAAAAGGCGCGGGCGTCAGGCGTGGTGCATAAACATGGCTGCCACTACATCAGCGCCGCCCTGGGCCCCTGGCGGCGGACACACAAACTACGCGGCGCTACCCATGAGAAAACTCCTTCATATTACAGAGCGTCAGTGTTATTAATAATTATGCTACTTTATTTAGTCACGTTGAGTACACCGCTTCCCGTCCGATCAGCGAAGTTAAGCAACGTTGGGTCTGGTTAGTACTTGGATGGGTGACCGCCTGGGAACACCAGATGCTGTTGGTATCCCTACGTGTCAAGTGGGGTTGGTGGAGGATTAGTGCCCCTCCCTGTAAAACAATTAACTCTAAGCCCTTGACCACCCCGTTTGGGATACATGGCGTCTGGCAATGGATGGATGGGATGGATTTAGTCGACTCAAAATGGTGACAAAACATCTAGGAAATGTAACTCCAGTATAACCAGCACGTATGAATGTGGTTTGTGAATAGTAATAATCATATCAGTGGCTCATTAGTTTACTAAAAAATTGTTTTTTAAGTATATATAGCGAATTTTGGTGATTTGAGAGTTGGTTGTGATTAACGAAACTGGATTGTGGCGACTGAACACTATATAGAAATTATAATTTGTTATGGTAGTATCGCACTATTTAAGAAGTTTTAGTCAATTAAACATGTAAAATCTATTTTCTTATTTATTTAATTTATTTACGTATTTATTATTACTGTGAGTGAACTGGAGGGGACGGAATCTTTTCCAATCTGTAAGTGGCAAACGCTTTCTGTAGTACTGATTAAACACTCCTCTCCATAAACATCCCATCCCTAAAAATTTTGCCATTGCCACAGAAGACAACATCCCCGCTAAGTATGCAGATTCGTTGGGTGGGAGAGAGAGGAGGTTGGAGAATAAATTCTGTAATTCCTCTAACGTTTCGGGCTACACACAACCCATTTTCATTTTTTTTTTTTTTTGAGGGGGTGAGGGTTCTTTCAGAGCGTTTCTTTCCATCTAGTTCAGTCTCGCAACGACTAAGCATTTATTTATTAATTTATTATTATTTTTTTTATGTGTCCGACTGGGCATAGGCTTCACAGCCTGCTCTCAAGGCCCAGTAGTCCTCCTACATACCATACATTTCTCTACATGTCACCACTTCGGCGTTAACACCCACCGTCCATATTGAATACATGCTAGGGCTGTCTCATACAGGACTGGTGTACTGGTATTAGCGGGGGTATATTTACATGTCGGCGAGTCATCTGGCAGATCAGTAAAGTCTGCTTTTATGAAATTCAAATCCTTAAACTGTTCCCTGCTCCAGCAGGGATTTGAACCTGGGTCCGGTAAGACTGCAGGCCGTCTCTCTACCGATTGAGTCAAAGTAAAAGTGAAAGAAGTACAGTCAGAAAGAGATTAAGGTCAAACATTAGGGTGGATTTACACTTACTGCATGAACGTTCGGTGCGATATCCTGCCGTCAGCATCATTCACTGGAGGATACGGTGTTTTTTTTTCTTTTCCTTTGTTTTTTTTTTTTTTTTTTTTTTTTTACTGCTGCGATGAATTGTTTGCCTCTCATTCGAAGCCAAAGTATTTATAAATAATATCAGAATAACTACCATTTTAAGCGATAGTTATATTAATCACTGAACTCGATAATATGGAGGGGTGATGTCCGCACCGAGGGTGTGACTAGCTTGGCCCCCATGTTGAAACGCCACACTCGTCGCCTCCACCATGGTAGTTTGCTGTTTCTGTTTCGCTGTTGCTTCTATAAACTGCGCAGTGGGCCATGGTACTGTATTTTCCGGAGTCATCGGCTGATTCCGAAAGGCACGGGCGCCAGGCGTGGTGCATAAACATGACTGCCACCTAGGTCAAGAGAACTGCCACTACATCAGCGCCGCCCTGGGCCCCTGGCGACGGGCACACAAACTTTGCGGCGCTACCTGTGATAAAACCCCCTCCATATTACAGAGCGTCATTGTTATTAATAATTATGATTTAGCCATGTGGAGAGAATGGAGAGTGAGAGACTGACGAGGAGAGTGTATGTGAATGAGGTGGAGGGGAGGAGAGTGAGGGGGAGGCCGAGGATGAGATGGAGGGATGGAGTGGAGAAGTATATGAGAGAGGGGGGTGTGAGTTGGGACCAGAGCAGTGAAATAGCGGGGGACAGGGTGTCGTGGAGGCGATTTGTCTGTGGTCACCCCGTACGGGATTAAGGTGTCTGGCAACAGATAGGTAGATAGATTTCGTCGACTCAAAATGGCAGGTGACAAAACATCTAAATATAACTCCAGCATAACCTTATAGGTATAACTGTGGTTTGTGAAAGTTAACAATCATATCTGAAATGCGTGGCTTGCAAATCAGTGCCCCTGGAGACGATGTGAGATATGAACAACGTAGTGCCCCCAGAAACACAGTGAGAAACAGTGTAGTGCCCCAGAAACACACCGACTCCCCTACCCAGACCTCACGGAGTAGCCACACCCACACTAGGGGATCCAATACGACAACGGCATAAGCCAGCCCGGGCCGTGCGCTCTTATCACACTCAGCCGTCCCACCTCCACCATAGCAGACGGAGGACATTACCTTCGGAAAGTAGGACTGCCGAATCAGACTGGGGTGGAACTGATATTTCAGTTTTCGTCAGCGCCCCTCTGGAGACGGCCGATTGCCGCTCCCGCCTTCATCAGTCGGCCAAGCGTCACACTGAAGGTGTTTCTGCTATTGCCGCTCATCTCTTCTGCCCCAGGAGACGGCCGATTGCCGCTCCACACTCCTGCCGAAGGAGACGGCTGATTGCCGCTCTGGAAGCGCCGCCCCTGAGACGGCCTATTGCCGCTCAACCCTCCTGCCGAAGGAGACGGCCAATTGCCACTCCGGAGGTACTGCCCCTGAGACGGCCGATTGCCGCTCCTTCTTCCTGCCGAAGGAGACGGCTGATTGCCGCTCTGGAAGCACTGCCCCCGAGACGGCCTACTGCCGCTCACTCCTCCTGCCCAAGGAGACGGCCGATTGCCGCTCTAGAGGTGCTGCCCCCGAGACGGCCGATTGCCGCTCTGGAGGTGCTGCCCCCGAGACGGCCGATTGCCGCTCCCCCCTCCTGCAGAAGAGACGAGCCCACGGCCTCTGGAGAGACGACCAGAGGTGTGCTGACTCCCCCACACAGCCACGGCCTATTGCCGGGCCCCACGGCCTATTGCCGGGCCCCACGGCCAGACAGAGGTGCCGACATCGCCCCTGCGTGAGAGACGCCCGGCTCCCCAGCACCAGAGGGACCCCGCGAGGCCTAATGGCCTCCCCTGGCCTCCGGTCCTTACGCCTGGCCCTAGAGAAGACTCACCTGTCGGGCCTCAGCACGAGACGGTGCCGCAGCCCCCACCTGACGGCTCCCCTTGATTTTGGGGACCGCAGCCCTCGCCTCCTCGGGCCCTCCCCAGGACTCCCGGGCGCAACCTCTCCACGCCCAAGAGACGGCGACGGACCTCCACCTCTGGGCGAGACAGGAGCCAGAGACTCCTAGACCTGTTCGGCCCCAGCCCTGAGGGCCACACCCCTAATCCCAGCCCGGAGACTACGGGCCTGTGCGCCACGTGCAGCCCTGGACGAGAGAGGACGCCCCTGCGAGCCGTTCCGTGTACTCTCGGTACACCTTTCCCTGGCGGTGCCCCTAGCCCGGCTAAATAGACGCCGGCGTGTCTCCCCGCCGCCCCCACGACACGAGTGAATATATATCGTGTGCTATTGCCCCATGACTAGTGACGGAAATTACATTAAGTGTGACGTTGCCCTAGAAAACAGGTTACAGTGACATAGTGACTAAATGCATGTCCAGTAGCAGGGCGAGTAAAATCACGGGCGAGTAAGGATGAGAACAGAGTGAATCCCGAGAACTCTGACTCATAAGTGACGCCCTCATAAGAAACCTGTAAGAACTCTTCCCCTGAGGAAGTCACTGTAGTGAAAGTATACATATGTCCCTTGCTGTCAGAAAACCATAGAAAGTGAGAATAATATCCGTCCCTTTGTATTACCGTAAATACAGTGAATATCCAGTGCCCCGCTATTCCCTCTCTCCCTACAACATCTCCTCCCCATAACTAACGTAATATAAACGAGTGATAGATCAAATGTCACAGCCCTTTTTCTATCAAGTGATACCAAGAGTAAATTAGAAAGACGTATCCTTTCCCAATATTACTATAACTCTGTTCCGCCTCGTCACGAGTCTTCCCCTCCCATCCCCGTGTGAACTCCCCCTCCCGCGCTTTCACTCGCATCCGTGTTCCCTGTACATCTGTTCACTAGACTTTCTGTATTGGCAACCGTAGTGGTTAAGTCAGTATCCTGCGAGATACTAATATCCTAAGTAAGGTTTTATTTCTGTGTCACTATTCGTGTTGTAATATTTGTATTTTGTCTTGTGTCTGACTGTGGGAATATACGTGTAAAAGGTTATTGCCTAGAGTTTTTGTGTCCTGCCTCTTTCATTGCACTAAACTCTGGTCACGAAAGAGGACCCCGCTACACGTTAGGTGTTTTAGGACCGAGGAGTCGGGCCTTTTCACCTAGCATTACAATATTAGTGGCTCATTGGTTTACTAAAAAATTTATTTTGCTTATATATAGAGAATTTTTATGATACAAAATACTAGGTGATTAAAGAAACTGGATTGTGGAGACTGAACAGTACATAGAATTTAAAATTTGTTATGGTAGTGTCGCACTATTTAAGAAGTATTTAGTCAATTAAACATGAAAACTCTATTTTCTTATTTATTTAATTTATTTAGGTAAGTATTTATTGTTACTGTGAGTGAACTGGAGGGGACGGAATCTTTTCCAATCTGTAAGTGGCAAACGCTTTCTCTAGTACTGATTAAACACCCTTCTCCGTAAACATCCCATCCCTAAAAATTTTGCCATTGCCACAGAAGACAACATCCCCGCTAAGTATGCAGATTCGCTGGGTGGGAGAGAGAGCGTTTGGAAAATAAATTCTGTAATTCCTCTAACGTTTCGGGTTACACAACCCTTTTTTTTTTTTTTTTTTTTTTTTTTTGAGGGGGTGAGGGTTCTTTCAGAGCATTTCTTTCCATCTAGTTCAGTCTCGCAACGACTAAGCATTTATTTATTAATTTATTATTTTTTTTGTGTCCGACTGGGCATAGGCTTCACAGCCTGCTCTCAAGGCCCAGTAGTCCTCCTACATACCATACATTTCTCTCCATGTCACCACTTCGGCGCTAACACCCACCGTCCATATTGAATACATGCTAGGGCTGTCTCATACAGGACTGGTGTACTGGTATTAGCGGGGGTATATTTACATGTCGGCGAGTCATCTGGTAGATCAGTAAAGTTTGCTTTTATGAAATTCAAATCCTTAAACTGTTCCCTGCTCCAGCAGGGATTTGAACCTGGGTCCGGTAAGACTGCAGGCCGTCTCTCTACCGATTGAGCCAAAGTAAAAGTGAAAGGAGTACAGTCAGAAAGAGATTAAGGTCAAACATTAGGGTGGATTTACACTTACTGCATGAACGTTCGGTGCGATATCCTGCCGTCAGCATCATTCACTGGAGGATACGGTTTTTTTTTTTTTTTTTTTTTTTTTTTTACTGCTGCGATGAATTGTTTGCCTCTCATTCGAAGCCAAAGTATTTATAAATAATATCAGAATAACTACCATTTTAAGCGATAGTTATATTAATCACTGAACTCGATAATATGGAGGGGCGATGTCCGCACCGAGGGTGTGACTAGCTTGGCCCCCATGTTGAAACGCCACACTCGTCGCCTCCACCATGGTAGTTTGCTGTTTCTGTTTCGCTGTTGCTTCTGTAAGCTGCGCAGTGGGCCCTGGTACTGTATTTTCCGGAGTCATCGGCTGATTCCGAAAGGCACGGGCGCCAGGCGTGGTGCATAAACATGACTGCCGCTACATCAGCGCCGCCCTGGGCCCCTGGCGGCGGGCACACACTCTACGCGGCGCTACCTGTGAGAAAACTTCGTATTACAGAGCATCAGTGTTATCAATAATTATGTTACTTTATTTAGTCGACTCAAAATGGCGGGTGACAAAACCTAAGTCTACTAATACCAAGTCAGTCCACTTTCCGTCAGCGCGCAGGGTGGCATGGCTTGTGTGACGTCAGCTGCCTTAAGTAACAGAAAATGTATAAAAGGGCAGACTCAAATTAAACATTTATGATAAGGGAAAATTAAGAATGGGAAGTGCAGACTCGTTTAACTTTATAACAGTAGGTTTCCTCACACCCCTACACCTTTCAGTCCCTTCTCTCATTTCTCCGGACTGAAAATGTGTCATGGTCCGATGAGTGTGGCAAACATTCACTCACCATCATGGTCAGGAGTCAACTGAACACTGGGGTTTCCTACCAGAGCCAGTCGACGTCACTCCGATGCTCCGCCCACCTGCGCGAGCATGGAGCTGTTTTAGAAGGAAGTGATCCGACTTTTTTAAGGACAAAACATCTAGGAAATATAACTCCAGCGTAACCTTACAGTTACAATTGTGGTTTGTGAATATTAACATTCAGATCAGTGGCTCATTAATTTACAAAAAATATGTTTTGCTTATATTTGGAGAATTATGGTAATATGTAACTGGGTGTGGTGATTAGCGAAACTGGATTGCTGAGGCTGAACACTACATAGTACTTACAGTTTGTTATGGTAGTAGGGCACTAATTAGGAAGTTTTGATCAATAAACTTGTAAACTCTATTACCTTTTTTACTTGCATATTTATTTTTACGGTGAGTGAATTGGAGGGGATCCTTTCTATGCTATACGTCGCGAACGCTTGGTGTTGTACTAATTTACATCCCCCTCTCCGTATTAGCCCTTTCCTAAAAATTTTGCCCTAGACGATGATAATAATAATAATAATAATAACTAGAATTCTAACTTTCTTACGGACAGTCACTAGTCACCTCCTACTGTTTCTTAGTGACCTTTACCCCATTTTTTTTTCATCAGCAATGGTCCATGCCTTCAGATTCCGTGCACAGTCTCCCGTTCTTCTGGAATCGTCGCGAGTCTCTGAGGCCGAAATATTAATAATTAGTTACGTATTCTTAATGAGTAGTCACAATAAGAACTTTTTATTTATTTATTTGTGAGGGCATTAGGCCAAATAAGTATACAGACACATAATCAAGACAAAAGGGCACTCGCATTGCACATGGCAGCCAGTCTAAGGGGCCAAACGTGGAGGCAGCATACAGTAAAAAGCTCTAAGATCGGCTAGACGCACCTCCTCTCCACTGACAGACTAGGTGGCATCCCCTCACCCAGGTCGGCCACACGGAGAAGATCGTACAAGGTGTGATAGGTCGAAACTCCGAACTGGTACGACCGGGTGTGGGCGCAGAGTGTGAGGACTGAGGAGGTGACGGTGAACTTCAGGAGGTTGGTATGCGAGGGACGGTACCGTACTGGTTGACTGTGATGGGAGGGGCAGGGAGGGTGAGGGATGGGTGGATTAGATTGGTCTAGAGAGTTGCGGGAAGATGTCTGATGGCTTCTGGAGGGACAGGCAAGGCTCCCAGAGGTGGCTTGACTGAGGGCCTTCTGCGTGTACCTATGACGCTGTGGGAGTAGACATTCATTCATTCATTCATTCATTCGGCTCCCAGGTAGGCATTAGCCTGTCAGGTGGATCAGCCGTCTCCAGTTGGTTCTCTCAAAGGCCTCTTGATTTCTCAATGCTTCGATGTTATCCATACCTCGTCTGTCCAACAGTTCCTCCACACCATCTCTCCATCTTTTCCGAGGTCTTCCGACTGATCTTCTGCCATCAGGTCTCCAATTCCATCTCTCCTTCACTATTCTTGACTCGTCCATCCTCTCAACATGTCCTAGCCATCTCAGTTGTGAATTTTCGATTACTTTTCTCACCGATGTTACTCCAACCATTTCTCTTATTGTTTCATTCCTGATTCTGTCTCTCCTTGTTTTGTCCACTATTGCTCTCAGTGGTCTCATTTCTGCTGCTTGAACTCTGCTCCAGTCTCGGGTTGTCAGAGTCCAGCTCTCAGATGCGTATGTGAGTATAGGTGTTAAAATAGACTGGAATATAGTTCTCTTTGCCTCCAGTGGTACATATCTGTCTTTGAGTATTGGATATAGAGAGCATACACATCTGCTATATTTAGTTATCCTTTCGGTGATCTCTCTCTTATTCTTATCTCCCTCCTTCGTAAAAATACACCCCAGATATTTTACAAGTTCTACTTCTTTGACCTGATCGCCCCCAACTACTATATCATCCGCGTCATCATTTTGCTTTTTCACAGTGAGTATTTCTGTTTTGTTTATGTTTATTGTTACTCCTGCTTCTTCAAAACATTCCCTCCAGCACTCCAAAGCTCTTGTTAGTTGTGGCCGGCTATTACTCCAACATGCGATGTCGTCTGCGTAGGCCAATATATCCCCTTGCTCTTCATTTCCAAACCTTTCCTTGAATCTTTTAATTATCATGTCCATATAAGCAATAAACAGTAATGGGGATAGTACACTCCCTTGTTTCACCCCAGTTTCCACTTCAAACCAAGTATCTTTTTCATACTCCGTTCGAACCTTACATTGATGAGGGTCATATGTACTCTTAATGGCCCTCTTCAATCTCCCAGTGATTCCATATTCCTCTACAAGACACCTCCAAAGCTTTTTCCTAGGAATTGAGTCAAAAGCCTTTGACAGGTCAATAAAGGCAACATATAGGTCCTTGTTATACTCCCAGCATTTTTCCATCACCATTCTGAGTACAAATACCGGGTCCGACGTGCTTCTGTCCTTCCTGTACCCAAACTGCTCTTCTCCTAGTCTGTCTTCAATTATAGATCTTGCTCTTTTCTCTATAATTCTTTCGTAGAGTTTAGCTATGTGGTTTATAAGCGATATGCCTCTGTAATTATTACACAGTCCCGAATCACCCTTTCCTTTAAATATGGGCACTATGATGGTTTTGCCCCAATCCGGTGGAATTTTTCCATTTACCCATGCTTCATTGACCACTCTTAACACTGTTTCTTTTAGTCGATTACTTCCATTCTTGATCAATTCAATAGGTATTCCATCGCTGCCTGGTGATTTATCGTTCTTCATCTTTATCAAAGAGTCCTCGAGTTCTCTCATTGTTATTAAGTCATCAATTTCGTCCTGTGCTTCATACTCTGCACCCAATCCATCTCTGTACTCCTCAAGATCTACTGTCTCTCTGTTTAGTAGTCTCTTAAAGTAGTTTTGCCATCGTTCATTGATTTTGTCCTCGTCTGTGATTATATTACCATCGTCATCTTTCAAGCTGTAGATCATTGTTTTGTCTTTACGGTATGATTTTGCCAGTCCAAATATTTTCTTTTTATTTCCTCTGACATCTTCCTCTAAAGCTTCTCGTAAGTCTTTCCAAACATTTCTTTTTGCTTGTGTCTTTATGTTCTCAGCTTCATTTCTTGCCTCTATATACTCAAGTCTTGTCTCTGGGTTTTTATGTTTCAGCCACTTCCTCAATTTCTTCACTTTATTCTTCACTGCCAACTTAACTTCTTCCGTCCACCACGGTGTATGTCGTTTTCTGCTTCCTCCTACCATTTTTACTCCTAACTCTTCTTCTGCAATTCTTCTTATAATGTTTTCTAATTCGACCCAAGTTTGGATCTCGTCATCCCTATTTTCAAGTTGTTCATCAATTTTGTTCATATAAGTTTCCCTTGTCACTTCATTTCTAAGTGGTTCAACATTTATCATCTTTCTCTTCTGTTTTTGTTTCACTTTACTCCTGTTTATAGTTAGGTCCCCGACAAGTAATCTATGGTCAGAATTTAAAGAGTCTCCAGGAAGAACTTTAACATTGCGAAATATCCGTTTATCTGATGTTATAAAGTAGTCTATGATGGATTTTTGGTCAAATTGTCCAGTTACCGTATTCCACCTATATCGTGTGAATTGATGCTCTTCTTTGTGTTCAAAGTAGCCATTCATGATTTTGAGATTAGTTCTAACACACAAGTCGATCAGATTTTCGCCTTCAGTATTCCTGGTTTCTTCACCAAATGGACCGATAATATTTTCTATTCCTTCTCTCTCTTTTCCCACTCGGGCGTTGAAGTCTCCCATAAGTATTGTTGTATGATTTGGTCTGAGGTCACAGTTATCTTCAAGAAGTTCCATATATTCCCGTTTTTCATCTTCGGAGTGTCCTTGTTGTGGGGCATAGACCTGGTATATGATATGTTTCATATTTTTTATATTCAAGGTACAGTACATTAACCTTTCATTTACAAGTTTGACTTCTTGTACATGTGGTGATAGAGCTGGTCCTACTATCATAGCTACGCCATGATTCCTTCTTCCTTCTTCCACACCACTATACATTAATACAAATCCTCCCCCCAGATCTTTTCCCTTTTCTTTTCCATGATGTCTTGTCTCTGCTAAACCTATCAGGTCTATTTTTCGTTCTTTCATTAGTTCGATTAGTTCTTCTTCTTTGTCTGTGTAAGTACATACATTAAGTGTGGCAATTCTAATTTTTGTTTGAGTATTCCGGTTCAGGTCCCTTAAACGTTTCCGAGGTCGACATTGATCGGTCCGTCCAGATTCCGAGGCTGATCCATGAGTTTCACGAGCATATTTGTTGTAACTGTCGGCTAGCTAGGCCTGTCACAGTCCACCGCTGTCGTTAGCGTTACCCAGGGGGCACCTAGGTCAGATGACCTGGAGGTGACAGTCGGAATTGCCCCCCAGGAGTAGACAACGACACTCAAATCTCTCCAAGGAAATGAAGGGAAGTTTTGGTTCAAGTGGCCTGTATGTGGGATGGAGTTACTATGGCATTTTGAGGAGAGATTTCAAGTACTGTAGGAAAAATACAAATTCGAACAGGTAATATACTTGTAATATACAGGTACCACGATAATGATAATAATAATAATTCAGATAGTTTCGTCTGCCTGAGGGCCAAACGGGTGCCTGACTGAAAGACTGTGGTGAAAGGGAATTTGATGTTATTATACGATAATTAATTAGGCTGACTTACAAAAATGTTCATAAATAAATAAATGAAACGCATGAAATGAGGGATAAACATGGCCATTGCTCTGTGGTTTGTCTGCATTAAGGTACGGTTTTTTTTTTCTTTGCTGAAGCGGTGAACCGGGTGCCTCTCATTCGAAGCTAATATAGAACTACTGTTAAAGAGAATAAGTACCATTTTAAGCGATCGAGATATATTAACACACATGCAACTTTATTTCCTCAAAATCGCCGAGAAAAAAAGCATCTACGATACATAACGGCATGTGAAAATTTGCATTATAAGTGGCTCCTTTAATTTTATACGAAAAAATTTCCAATATGTTTGGATACTTTTTTTTTGGACTGTACACAGTAATGGTGGTCATGGCATTAACGAAAGTGGATTGTGGAGGCTGAACACTACATGGTACTTATAACTTTTTATGGTAGTATTCCACTAATTAGAAGTTTTAGTCAATACCTTTAAGTCTTTCACTTGTTTTATTTAAATATTTATTTTCAAACTGAATGGATTAGACGAGGCGGGATCTTTACCAGTCGACGCTTTTTGTAGTACAATTCAAATCTCCATATTTATCTTTATCCAAAACATTTGTCCAAGTTAATAATACTAATACTACTGATAATAATAATAATAATAATAATAATAAATAACTGTAGTAGTGGTAGTAGTAGTAACAACAAAGAATAATAGGACAATGATATTTTTTCCCTCTAAGGCATCACCTGCGACGGAATACCAAATTAGTGATCATTTACCGAATCGGCATTTTAATTGGAAAATGTTATAATCTTTACAACCACAAGGGCTCATACACACCTAATTATCTGACATTCTGACCTTTACCTGTGACCTTTACTTTTGACCCCTACCAGTGACCTTTACCCTTTGACCTTTACCAGTGTCCTTTGCCTGTGACCTTTACCTTTGACCTTTACCTGTGCCTTACCTTTGACCTTTACCTGTGACCTTTACCTTTGACCTTGCCCTGTGACCTTTACCTTTGATTATTTTCGAGGATCAAGCAGTTCATCCTTCCCTGATCCTCCATATCATCACCAAATTTCTGCTAAACCGGGTCAACACTTTAAATTGACCTTGACCTTGATCAGTGACCTTTGACCCCCCTTTTTGACCCAGATCTGATCACTTGATTCCTATGTTGGTCCTTGATTAGTATGTGATTTGTGGAGGGGGTGTAGAGGAGGGGGTGGTGGAGGGGTGAAGGGGAGGAGGGTGGTGGGTGTGGAGGGGAAGGGGTGGTGGAGGGGGTAGAGGGGAAGAGGTGGTTGAGGGGGTGGAGGGGAAGGGGTGGTGGAGGAGGTGGAGTGGAAGGGGTGATGGGGAGGGAGTGAAGGGGAGGGGTGGTGGAGAGGGACTGAGGGGGAAGGGTGGTGGAGAGAGTGAAGGGAAGGGGTGGTGGGAATGGGGTGGAGGGGAGGGGTAAGTGACTGGGAGGGAGGTGGCGGGGGGGGGGAGCAAGGACGCTGGAAGGAGACAGGCGTTGAGTGAAGGAGCGTGATGAAGGAACCTGCAGTGTGGAAGTGAAGGAGAGGGAAGGCACGGCTGGGGGTCAGAGGCAGAAGATGTACTGGAGTCAGCAGTGAATGCAGCGAGGAGTCTGAGGTTAGCTGGGGAGGTACTGGGGGCAGGTATAAAAGTGGTATTGGTACTGGGGGCAGGTATTGAAGTGGTATGGGTATTGGGGGCAGGTATAGAAGTGGTATGGGTACAGGGGGCAGGTATAGAAGTGGTACTGGTACTAGGGGCAGGTATAGAAGTGGTATTGGTACTGGGGGCAGGTATAGAAGTGGTATGGGTACTGGGGGCAGGTACAGAAGTGATACTGGTTGACTGTGCTGAGCGGGGCAGGGAGGGTGAGGGTCATGGCTGGGAAGGGTGGATCAAATTGGGTTAGAAAGTTGCAGAAAGTTGTGTGATAGTTTCTGAAGGGGCAGGCAAGGCTCCCCACTACCTCCCCAGCCAACAGCATCAAAATCACTAAGTCTGAAGACTGATTATTACACTCCCCACTCAATAAGTACATAAAAAAAAAAAAAAAAAAATAGCTAGAGTTCTCTTTGTTTAAAGATATCTCCCTCCTGTAGAGGGGCCATACATTAGCGCTGTTAGTGTTGTTACCTTCAGCCAGGGGCATCTCCTGGTGGGCTAACGCCATCCACCAGGGTCCGTTGGTGAGCCACCTAGCTACCGACCAACGAAATCCAACTGCCCACCATACCGCTCGCTGGGCTTGGCGTGCCGTCGCCAGGGTCCGTTCGTTCTTTTGAAGATTTCCTCCACCTTTAGTGGAAGCCGGGCCATACATCAGTCCGGCACGGTTCGTTCGTTCGTTCGCTTAAAGATTTCCACCACCTATAATGGACCAGGATGATAACTCTTTTGAATGGTGTCACTACACACAAGGCACTGGAATTAACTTGTTTTTGTCCTACTGTTAAACTGCTCTGATGCTACTTCTCACTCTGTAGGAAACATCTCTTATGGGTTCCTTTACATTTTATAGCATAAATTAATAGGGGTCAGTAGTACTTACGGACTGATAGTCATCTTTTAAGGTTTTGAGCTCCGGTGAATGTTTCGGGCCATGGTTTCGGGAGAACTGACGCTTTTCGGTGCGATCGACGAATTACCGAATCGGAAAGACGCACAACAGCATTATGAAGACAAAGACATATATAAGTCCGCTGCCTTTACCCGTCAATGCTAAAAAAAATAAATAAATGAATAAATAAGTAAACCTTACCTGTCCATGGGCCTAGGCTTACTCTTTACCCCCAAACCATCAGAAAATACCATAAACATTGCGCCAGTGGTGTGACATCCATTTCCCATTCAGATACCACATAACAGCCCACGACCACCAGGTACAGTGAAGTTCTTCAGGCCGGTCAGAGGGTTATTTGGTTATTTTTGAGATTTTTAACAATACTTGTAAATCACCGATATGATCATTATTATTCACAAAGATTCCTAAGTAATTGGATATAGTTTTGATGATTCTATGGACAACTTTATTCACCAACATTATTATAATATTAACATCGTTTCATAAATAAATTACCTGATTTGATGGACTGAAATATTTATTGTTGTAAAGGTATATGGAATACCTACACAACAAAAGGAAGCGGTGCATCTTGCTGCTACACATCTTCTACGTCAAATACAGTTTTATGCAGTCAGCGTTTATAAATTCGCAGGTGTAGCCACACACACATAATTTATTTATGAAACGATGTTAATATTACCATAATGTCGGTGAATAAAGTTGTCCATCATCAAAACTATATCAAATTACTTATGAATCTATATGTGAAAAATAATGATCATATCGGTGATTTACAAGTATTATTAAAAATATCAAAAATAACCAAATAACCCTGTGACCGGCCTGAAGAACTTCACTGTACCTGGTGGTCGTGGGCTGTTATGTGGTATCTGAATGGGAAATGGATGTCACACCACTGGCGCAATGTTTATGGTATTTTCTGATGGTTTGGGGGTAAAGAGTAAGCCTAGGCCCATGGACAGGTAAGGTTTACTTATTTATTCATTTATTTATTTGTTTTTAGCTTTGACGGGTACAGGCAGCGGACTTATATATATGTCTTTGTCTTCATAATGCTGTTGTGCGTCTTTCCGATTCGGTAATTCGTCGATCGCACCGAAAAGCGTCAGTTCTCCCGAAACCATGGCCCGAAACATTCACCATACAACAAAGCCAAAGTAAAAGTGAAAGGAGTACAGTCAGAAAGAGATTAAGGTCAAACATTAGGGTGGATTTACACTTACCCTATGAACGTTCAATGCGATATCCTCCCGTAAGCATCATTCACTGGAGGATACGGTTTTTTTTTTTTCTTTCTTTTTTTTTTTTTTTTATACTGCTGCGATGAATTGTATGCCTCTCATTCGAAGCCAAAGTATTTATAAATAATATCAGAATAAGTACCATTTTAAGCGATAGTTTTATTAATCACTGAACTCGATAATATGGAGGGGTGATGTCCGCAGCGAGGGTGTGACTAGCTTGGCCCCCATGTTGAAACGCCACACTCGTCGCCTCCACCGTGGTAGTTTGCTGTTTCTGTTTCGCTGTTGCTTCTGTAAACTGCGCAGTAGGCCATGGTACTGTATTTTCCGGAGTCATGGGCTGATTCCGAAAGGCGCGGGTGCCAGGCGTGGTGCATAAACATGACTGCCACTACATCAGCGCCGCCCTGGGCCCCTGGCGGCGGGCACACACTCTACGCGGCGCTACCTGTGAGAAAACTTCGTATTACAGAGCATCAGTGTTATCAATAATTATGTTACTTTATTTAGTCGACTCAAAATGGCGGGTGACAAAACCTAAGTCTACTAATACCAAGTCGGTCCACTTTCCGTCAGCGTGCAGGGAGGCGTGGCTTGTGTGACGTCAGCTGGCTTAAGTAACAGAAAATGTATAAAAGGGCAGACTCAAATTAAACATTTATGATAAGGGAAAATTAAGAATGGGAAGTGCAGACTCGTTTAACCTTATAACAGTAGGTTTCCTCACACCCCTACACCTTTCCTTACACATTTCAGTCCCTTCTCTCACTTCTCCGGACTGAAAATGTGTCATGGTCCGATGAGTGTGGCAAACATTCACTCACCATCATGGTCAGGAGTCAACTGAACACTGAGGTTTCCTACCAGAGCCAGTCGACGTCACTCCGATGCTCCGCCCCCCTGCGCGAGCATGGAGCTGTTTTAGAAGGAAGTGATCCGACTTTTTTAAGGACAAAACATCTAGGAAATATAACCTCGGCGTAACCTTACAGGTATAATTGTGGTTTGTGAATATTAACATTCAGATCAGTGGCTCATTAATTTACAAAAAATTTGTTTTGCTTATATTTAGACAATTATGGTAGCATGAGGGTAACTGGGTGTGGTGATTAGCGAAACTGGATTGCTGAGGCTGAACACTACATAGTACTTACAGTTTGTTATGGTAGTAGGGCACTAATTAGGAAGTTTTGATCAATAAACCTGTAAACTCTATTACCTTATTTACTTGTATATTTATTTATTTTTACGGCTATAAGTCGCGAACGCTTTGTGTTGTACTAATTTACATCCCCGTCTCCATATTATCTCTTTCCTAAAAATTTTGCCCTAGACGATGATAATAATAATAATAACTAGAATTCTAACTTTCCTACGGACAGTCACTAGTCACCTCCTACTGTCTCTTAGTGACCTTTACCCCTTTTTTTTTTTTTCATCAGCAATGGTCCATGCCTTCAGATTCCGTGCACAGTCTCCCGTTCTTCTGGAATCGTCGCGAGTCTCTGAGGCCGAAATATTAATTAGTTACGTATTCCTAATGAGTAGTCACAATAAGAACTTTTTATTTATTTATTTATTTATTTGTGAGGGCATTAGGCCAAATAAGTATACAGACACATAATCATGACAAAAGGGCACTCGCATTGCACATGGCAGCCAGTCTAAGGGGCCAAACGTGGAGGCAGCATACAGTAAAAAGCTCAAACATAGGCTAGACGCACCTCCACTCCCCTGACAGACTAGGTGGCATCCCCTCACCCAGGTCGGCCACACGGAGAATATCATACAAGGTGGGATAGGTCGAAACTCCGAACTGGTACGACCGGGTGTGGGCGCCGAGTGTGAGGACTGAGGAGGTGACGGTGAACTTCAGGAGGTTGGTATGCGGGGGACGGTACTGGTTGACTGTGATGGGAGGAGTAGGGAGGGTGAGGGATGGGTGGATGAGATGGGTCTAGAGAGTTGCGGGAAGATGTCTGATAGCTTCTGGAGGGACAGGCAAGGCTCCCAGAGGTGGCTTGACTGAGGGCCTTCTGCGTGTACCTATGACGCTGTGGGAGTAGACAACGACACTCAAATCCCTCCAAGGAAATGAAGGGAAGTTTTGGTTCAAGTGGCCTGTATGTGGGATGGAGTTACTATGGCATTTTGAGGAGAGATTTCAAGTACTGTAGGAAAAATACAAATTCGAACAGGTAATATACTTGTAATATACGGGTACCACGATAATGATAATAATAATAATTCAGATAGTTTCGTCTGCCTGAGGGCCAAACGGGTGCCTGATTGAAAGACTGTGGTGAAAGGGAATTTGATGTTATTATACGATAATTAATTAGGCTGACTTACAAAAATGTTCATAAATAAATAAATGAAACGCATGAAATGAGGTATAAACATGGCCATTGCTCTGTGGTTTGTCTGCATTAAGGTACGGTTTTCTTTTTTTTCTTTGCTGAAGTGGTGAACCGGGTGCCTCTCATTCGAAGCTAATATAGAACTACTGTTAAAGAGAATAAGTACCATTTTAAGCGATCGAGATATATTAACACACATGCAACTTTATTTCCTCAATATCGCCGAGGAAAAAGCATCTACGATACATAACGGCATGTGAAAATTTGCATTATAAGTGGCTCCTTTAATTTTATACGAAAAAATTTCCAATATATTTGGATACCCTTTTTTTGAACTGTACTCAGTAATGGTGGTCATGGCATTAACGAAAGTGGATTGTGGAGGCTGAACACTACATGGTACTTATAACTTTTTATGGTAGTATTCCACTAATTAGAAGTTTTAGTCAATACCTTTAGGTCTTTCACTTGTTTTATTTAAATATTTATTTTCAAATTGAGTGGATTAGACGAGGCGGGATCTTTACCAGTCGACGCTTTTTGTAGTACAATTCAGATCTCCATATTTATCTTTATCCAAAACATTTGTCCAAGTTAATAATACTAATACTACTGAAGATAATAATAATAATAATAAATAACTGTAGTAGTGGTAGCAGTAGTAACAACAAAGAATAATAGGACAATGATATTTTTTCCCTCTAAAGCATCACCTGCGACGGAATACCAAATTAGTGATCATTTACCGAATCGGCATTTTAACTGGAAAATGTTATAATCTTTACAACCACAAGGGCTCATACACACCTAATTATGTGACATTCTGACCTTTACCTGTGACCTTTACTTTTGACCCCTACCAGTGACCTTTACCTTTGCCCTTTACCAGTGTCCTTTGCCTGTGACCTTGCCCTTTGACCTTTACCTGTCTTACCTTTGACCTTGCCCTGTGACCTCTACCTTTGATTATTTTCGAGGGTCAAGCAGTTCATCCTTCCCTGATCCTCCATATCATCACCAAATTTCTGCTAAACCGGGTCAACACTTTGAATTGACCTTGACCTTGATCAGTGACCTTTGACCCCCCTTTTTGACCCAGATTTGATCACTTGATTCCTATGTTGGTCCTTGATTAGTATGTGAAATTTGTGGAGGGGGTGTAGAGGAGGGGGTGGTGGAGGGGTGAAGGGGAGGAGGGTGGTGGGTGTGGAGGGGAAGGGGTGGTGGAGGGGGTAGAGGGGAAGAGGTGGTGGAGGGGGTGGAGTGGAAGGGGTGGTGGAAGGGAAGGGGTGGTGGAGGGGGTGGAGTGGAAGGGGTGAAGGGGAAGGGTGATGGAGAGAGAGTGAAGGGGAGCGGTGGTGGAGAGGGACTGAGGGGGAAGGGTGGTGGAGAGAGTGAAGGGGAGGGGTGGTGGGAATGGGGTGGAGGGGAGGGGTAAGTGACTGGGAGGGAGGTGGCGGGGGGAGGAGGGAGCAAGGACGCTGGAAGGAGGCAGGAGCGTGATGAAGGAAGTGAATGAAGGAGCGTGATGAAGGAACCTGCAGTGTGGAAGTGAAGGAGAGGGAAGGCACGGCTGGGGGTCAGAGGCAGAAGATGTACTGGAGTCAGCAGTGAATGCAGCGAGGAGTCTGAGGTTAGATGGGGAGGTACTGGGGGCAGGTATAAAAGTGGTATTGGTACTCGGGGCAGGTATTGAAGTGGTATGGGTACTGGGGGCAGGAATAGAAGTGGTATGGGTACAGGGCGTAGGTATAGAAGTGGTACTGGTACTGGGGGCAGGTATAAAAGTGGTATTGGTACTAGGGGCAGGTATAAAAGTGGTATTGGTACTAGGGGCAGGTATAGAAGTGGTCTGGGTACTGGGGGCAGGTATAGAAGTGGTCTGGGTACTGGGGGCAGGTATAAAAGTGGTATTGGTACTGGGGGCAGGTATAAAAGTGGTATTGGTACTGGGGGCAGGTATAGAAGTGGTATGGGTACTGGGGGCAGGTATAGAAGTGGTCTGGGTACTAGGGGCAGGTATAAAAGTGGTATTGGTACTGGGGGCAGGTATAAAAGTGGTACTGGTACTGGGGGCAGGTATAGAAGTGGTATGGGTACTGGGGGCAGGTACAGAAGTGATACTGGTTGACTGTGCTGAGCGGGGCAGGGAGGGTGAGGGTCATGGCTGGGAAGGGTGGATCAAATTGGGTTAGAAAGTTGCAGAAAGTTGTGTGATAGTTTCTGAAGGGGCAGGCAAGGCTCCCCACTACCTCCCCAGCCAACAGCATCAAAATCCCTAAGTCTGAAGACTGATTATTACACTCCCCACTCAATACGTACATAAAAAAAAAATAAAAATAAATAAAAATAAAATAGCTAGAGTTCTCTTTGTTTAAAGATATCTCCCCTGTTTAGAGGGGCCATACATTAGCCCTGTTAGTGTTGTTACCTTCAGCCAGGGGCATCTCCTGGTGGGCTAACGCCATCCACCAGGGTCCGTTGGTGAGCCACCTAGCTACCGACCAACGAAATCCAACTGCCCACCATACCGCTCGCTGGGCTCGGCGTGCTGTCGCCAGGGTCCGTTCGTTCTTTTGAAGATTTCCTCCACCTTTAGTGGAGGCTGGGCCATACATCAGTCCGGCACCAGGATGATAATTCTTTTGAATGGTGTCACTGGACAAAAAGCACTGGAATTAACTTGTTTTTGTCCTACTGTTAAACTGCTCTATGCTACTTCTCACTCCTGTAGGAAACATCTCTTACGGGTTCCTTTACATTTTATAGCATAAATTAATAGGGGTCAGTAGTACTTACGGACTGATAGTCATCTTTTAAGGTTTGAGCTCCGGTGAATGTTTCGGGCCATGGTTTCGGGAGAACTGACGCTTTTCGGTGCGATCGACGAATTACCGAATCGGAAAGACGCACAACGGCATTATGAAGACAAAGACATATATAAGTCCGCTGCCTTTACCCGTCAATGCTAAAAAAAATAAATAAATGAATAAATAAGTAAACCTTACCTGTCCATGGGCCTAGGCTTACTCTTTACCCCCAAACCATCAGAAAATACCATAAACATTGCGTCAGTGGTGTGACATCCATTTCCCATTCAGATACCACATAACAGCCCACGACCACCAGGTACAGTGAAGTTCTTCAGTGAAGTTCTTCAATGGGTGGATTAGATGGGTCTAGAGAGTTGCGGGAAGATGTCTGATGGCTTCTGGAAGGACAGGCAAGGCTCCCAGAGGTGGCTTGACTGAGGGCCTTCTGCGTGTACCTATGACGCTGTGGGAGTAGAGAACGACACTCAAATCTCTCCAAGGAAATGAAGGGAAGTTTTGGTTCAAGTGGCCTGTATGTGGGATGGAGTTACTATGGCATTTTGAGGAGAGATTTCAAGTACTGTAGGAAAAATACAAATTCGAACAGGTAATATACTTGTAATATACAGGTACCACGATAATGATAATAATAATAATTCAGATAGTTTCGTCTGCCTGAGGGCCAAACGGGTGCCTGACTGAAAGACTGTGGTGAAAGGGAATTTGATGTTATTATACGATAATTAATTAGGCTGACTTACAAAAATGTTCATAAATAAATAAATGAAACGCATGAAATGAGGGATAAACATGGCCATTGCTCTGTGGTTTGTCTGCATTAAGGTACGGGTTTTTTTTTTCTTTGCTGAAGCGGTGAACCGGGTGCCTCTCATTCGAAGCTAATATAGAACTACTGTTAAAGAGAATAAGTACCATTTTAAGCGATCGAGATATATTAACACACATGCAACTTTATTTCCTCAAAATCGCCGAGAAAAAAAGCATCTACGATACATAACGGCATGTGAAAATTTGCATTATAAGTGGCTCCTTTAATTTTATACGAAAAAATTTCCAACATGTTTGGATACTTTTTTTTTGGACTGTACACAGTAATGGTGGTCATGGCATTAACGAAAGTGGATTGTGAAGGCTGACCACTACATGGTACTTATAACTTTTGATGGTAGTATTCCACTAATTAGAAGTCAATACCTTTATGTCTTTCACTTGTTTTATTTGTTTAAATATTTATTTTCAAATTGAATGGATTAGACGAGGCGGGATCTTTACCAGTCGACGCTTTTTGTAGTACAGTTCAAATCTCCATATTTATCTTTATCCAAAACATTTGTCCAAGTTAATAATACTAATACTACTGATAATAATAATAATAATAATAAATAACTAGTAGTAGTTAACAACAAAGAATAATAGGACAATGATATTTTTTCCCTCTAAAGCATCACCTGCGACGGAATACCAAATTAGTGATCATTTACCGAATCGGCATTTTAACTGGAAAATGTTATAATCTTTACAACCACAAGGGCTCATACACACCTAATTATCTGACATTCTGACTTTACCTGTGACCTTTACTTTTGACCCCTACCAGTGACCTTTACCTTTACCCTTTGACCTTTACCAGTGTCCTTTACCTGACTTACCTTTGACCTTTACCTTTGACCTTGCCCTGTGACCTTTACCTTTAATTATTTTCGAGGGTCAAGCAGTTCATCCTTCCCTGACCCTCCATATCATCACCAAATTTCTGCTAAACCGGGTCAACACTTTAAATTGACCTTGACCTTGATCAGTGACCTTTGACCCCCCTTTTTGACCCAGATTTGATCACTTGATTCCTATGTTGGTCCTTGATTAGTATGTGAAATTTGTGGAGGGGGTGTAGAGGAGGTGGTGGTGGAGGGGTGAAGGGGAGGAGGGTGGTGGGTGTGGAGGGGGTAGAGGGGAAGAGGTGGTGGAGGGGAAGGGGTGGTGGAGGAGGTGGAGTGGAAGGGGTGATGGGGAGGGAGTGAAGGGGGGGGTGGAGAGGGACTGAGGGGGAAGGGTGGTGGAGAGAGTGAAGGGAAGGGGTGGTGGGAATGGGGTGGAGGGGAGGGGTAAGTGACTGGGAGGGAGGTGGAGGGGGGGGGGTGAGCAAGGACGCTGGCAGGAGACAGGCGTTGAGTGAAGGAGCGTGATGAAGGAACCTGCAGTGTGGAAGTGAAGGAGCGTGATGAAGGAACCTGCAGTGTGGAAGTGAAGGAGCGTGATGAAGGAACCTGCAGTGTGGAAGTGAAGGAGAGGGAAGGCACGGCTGGGGGTCAGAGGCAGAAGATGTACTGGAGTCAGCAGTGAATGCAGCGAGGAGTCTGAGGTTAGCTGGGGAGGTACTGGGGGCAGGTATAAAAGTGGTATTGGTACTGGGGGCAGGTATTGAAGTGGTATGGGTACTGGGGGCAGGTATAGAAGTGGTATGGGTACAGGGGGCAGGTATAGAAGTGGTATGGGTACTGGGGGCAGGTATAGAAGTGGTATTGGTACTAGGGGCAGGTATAGAAGTGGTCTGGGTACTGGGGGCAGGTATAAAAGTGGTATGGGTACTGGGGGCAGGTATAGAAGTTGTATTGGTACTGGGGGCAGGTATAGAAGTGGTATGGGTACTGGGGGCAGGTACAGAAGTGATACTGGTTGACTGTGCTGAGCGGGGCAGGGAGGGTGAGGGTCATGGCTGGGAAGGGTGGATCAAATTGGGTTAGAAAGTTGCAGAAAGTTGTGTGATAGTTTCTGAAGGGGCAGGCAAGGCCGTTATACTGAGTTTACCTTTGCTTATTGCCCACGGAGGATCCCCCCCACTGATCGCTCTGGGGCGTGAAGCAACACGGTCGGGCCTCCCTGGAGTGGTTTGAGAGGGCAACCTCAGATTTAGGTGTTTTCCCCCGGGTTGTTTGTCCCTTGTTTGTTTTCTCGTCTTCTTCCCACTTCCCCCTCTAGGGGGGAGTGGTACTATGACGGACACCCCTACTGCCTCCCCCCCCTTCAGGGGGGGAGGTAGTCCTGACCGACCCCCGACTGACCAACGGACGGACTGTCCCCTGACTGAACGGCCCCGGACCCGAGCACTTGACATTAGTGTACATAATGCCTCATTCGTCCTCATTCACGCGGTTGGTTCTACTCCCCTGTCCAGCCTCAATCCCTTCATCATCAAGAAGGTGATTGATGGGTGTGCAGGTGAGGTGGAACAAGTTAAAAAACTTGCAAGTGGAGATCTCTTGGTAAAGACAATCAATTCTGCCCAGGTAAAAGACTTGCTGAAACTGAGGAAGTTCCACAGTTACGATGTCCAGACGACGATCCCCACTCCATGAATTCCTGCAAGGGTGTTATCACCTGCAGGGATCTGGTGCCTATGGAAGAGGAAGAAATCGTACAGGAACTTGCTCAGCAAGATGTAATAGAGGCCAGGTTTATTACAAGATTTTCGGAAGGTATAAGGACAAAGACCGCAACAGTTGTTTTGACTTTTGGAAAAGTATCTCTTCCAGCCAATGTGAAAGTTGGATACGAAATTTTCAATGTCAGACCATACATCCCGAACCCCTTCGTTGTGCAAAATGTCAGATATATGGACACCATGAAAAGGCTTGTCGGTCTTCTAACCTAGTGTGTGGCAAGTGTTCGGCTGTAGGCCATTCTGCTGACCACTGTACATCAGAGAATGAATGTTGCTTTCACTGCCAGGGCGCTCACCCCACTTCCTCTCAGGTTTTGTCCCAAGTGGAAGGAGGAGAAAGAGGTCTGCACAGTGAAGGCAACTGAGGGCATATCCTTTTACGATGCTAGGAAGAAGGTGAAGGAGTTGCATGCAACTCCCAAACCTAATGTCTCCTATGCATCGGCAGTTGTGTCCCGTCCTGTGATGTGCACGGTGGAGACACAGACTGACCTTACATTCGCTCCTCATGCCCCACGCCATACCTCTCAGCCTAAGCCTCCTGTACGTTCCAACTCTCTGACAGACATCCCTATAGCCACTTCATACTCTCAGGCTGCCGCTGCTCCTTCGCAGTCAGTGCGGCCAAAACAGAACCCTGACAAGTCAGATAAAATTAACTTGACCACCCTCACCAAACAGTCACGTCCTCATGTCCTTCCCGCTCCTGGTCCAGCGAGGGAGAGGAAGAACAGCTCTTCCTCAGTGGATTCTGGGAGCCTTGTTATTGAAGAGAATATGGAGATCTCCACGAGTAAGCACCGGGAAAGGTCCCCCGGTAGCCACTCGCCTAGTGGCGGGCGGCATAAAAAACTAAACACATTGGCCCCCCTCGTAAATCTTAAACCGCCGCATTCACTATACTACAGTGGAATTGTAGAGGTATTGGGAATAAGTTACAAAATATAGCAATCTTGCTTTCTATACACAGGCCAGACGTTGTTTGTTTACAGGAGACGCGCCTGGAGGATCCTGATCCTCCACAGTTCAAACACTACCACTCGTATAGAAGATATGAAGGTCATGGAGTTGCCATTTACACACACAAATCACACCCACAAACGGAAGTGATTCTAAATTCTACTCTGGAAGCTGTCGCGTGCAGAGTAAAATTTAATAACACGTATCTGTCTATTTGCTCTCTGTACTGTCCTCCACATGGCCCCATTGATAGTGATGCTTTAAATTCACTAGTGGAACATCTACCTGGAAATAAGTTAGTGTTGGGCGATTTTAACGCCCATCACTATCAATGGGGTAGCTTGAGGATCGATGGTCGTGGGGAGCAAGTAGCCGACCTAATACTACAGTCCAACCTCTGTCTTCTGAACGATGGTAGAGCGACTCGTGTAGATGATCGTACTGGTAACTTTTCGGCCATTGACTTATCTTTGGCCTCCCCTGGTATACATCAAGATCTCTCATGGGACCCTTACGACGACTCCTTGGGAAGTGATCATTTACCCATCTGTCTTTCTTATACACGCGACATCATTTCAGACCCTCCACCTCCAAAATTTAACTATAAGAAAGCAGATTGGGGATCCTTCTCAAGGATCGCCAATTTAGGTATGTCTGGGGAGACCATAGATGTTAAGGTCGAAAATATAACCCAATCCATATTACACGCAGCTGAGGCTGCTATTCCCAAGACTTCTACAGTTCATGCGAAGCATAGAGCACATTGGTGGACGCCGGATTGCCGACAAGCATTAAGAAAACGCAATAGGAGATACAGGATTTTTGATAGTCAGCCCACTGAGGAAAATTTTATTGCATACAAACAGGCACGGGCTGAGGCAAGGAGAATAATAAGAAGGGCTAAACGTGACTCCTGGCGGTCCTTTGTGTCCACGGTGACTCGTACAACACCATTAAATAAAGTCTGGTCCACTATAAGATTATTAAATAATAAACGCCCATACTTCCCTGTCACCACCTTGCAGGTGAACAACACCACCTATGACGAGCCCGTGGATGTTGCTAACATCCTCGCCAGGAGTTTTTCTCATGTAAGTAGCTCAGCCAATTATGACCCGCGTTTCCAACATCATAAACGCACGGCTGAGCTACAGATATTAGACTTTGCCACAGAAGACGTAAACTCCCCGTACAACCAAGAGTTTACGCTAGATGAACTGCTCCTTGCCCTTAAATCCTGTAAAGACACCAGCCCTGGACCAGACACCATCACGTACGGTATGATCCAGCATCTTAATCAGGACAATCTGATTAAGATGTTAGCATTGTACAATGAGATTTGGGCGTCTCGAACGTTCCCAAACTCATGGCACTTTGCGCACGTCATACCGATACCCAAAGAGGCTGGTCGTCTTATGAATCCCACTTCATTTCGTCCTATTGTGTTGACTTCTTGTCTATGTAAGGTCATGGAACGAATGGTTAACAATAGGCTTCTTTTTGTTTTAGAGTCGAAGAATTTGTTAAATGATCAACAATGTGGCTTCCGTAAATACAGAAGTTCACTAGATCATTTAATGAATTTGGAGCATTGTATTGCAGAGGCATTTGCCAATAAAGAATTCATGATAGGGGTGTTCTTGGACATCCATAAAGCCTATGACATGACCTGGCGACCACGGTATACTAATGAAGCTCTATGCTTATGGTTTAAGAGGAAATTTGCCTGTTTTTATTTCAAATTTCTTAAGGGACAGAACTTTCTCTGTCAAATTGCCCCGTAACGTAACATCGGATATATTTATCCAGGAAAACGGGGTGCCGCAGGTAAGTGTGCTTAGTCCTACCTTATTTAGTATTATGATCAATGATATTCTGTCATCAGCTCCCATCCCGAGGAATCTTAAATACTCACTCTATGCTGACGATTGTGCAATATGGCACTCTTCCCGTAATGCACAATTTTCGGCTGGGCGGATTCAAGCAGCCCTTGACTCCGTCCACCAATGGGCCTTGCAGTGGGGATTTAAGTTTTCCGTACGTAAGTGTGCCGCTATAGTTTTCACTAATCGTAACGTACCTAATTTGTGCTTAACTTTGGATAATCAGGCGGTACCTTTTTCAAAATTCTGTAAAAGTTTTAGTAATACATTTTGATCATAGAATGAATTTTAAAATTCACGTTAATACTTTGCTTGCTCGTTGTGATAAACCGTTAAAAGTCCTCAAGTACCTAACGGGTACTACCTGAGGTGCCGACAGAAAATCTTTATTAATGGTGTATAAGTCCCTTATTCGATCGAAGCTAGAATATGGTGCACAGGTGTATGGCTCGGCATCTGATGCCACGCTGAAAGGATTGGATGTGTTACAGAATAAATGCTTGCGAATGTGTCTTGGAGCTGTACGGTGTACCCGTGTGGCTCGTATGGAAGTGGAGGCGAATGTGCCTCCCCTCCGTATTCACACGCACGTGACCACCTGGCCTTGTCCTACGGCATAAGGACATTAAGAAAAAGTAATATCGGCAATGTGGCCTGTACCCCCCTGCGTCAATACCACCACCTTCTGCGGGGGGTGCGTCGGCCACTTGCCGCTCGCCTCCACTTACTGACTCAGGAGCTTGATGTGGACCCCAGTGACTGTGACAAGTTGGTGCTTAAAAATATAGCGCCTTGGGAGCCACCCGGCTTTACAGTCGATGTTACGTGGCTCCCAGCACCAAAGGCCTAGGCGCCGGAGGCGGAGGTCCACCACTTGTTTCGTAACATCATTGTTCGTCACTTGGGGTCCCATCAATTGTACACCGACGGCTCCAAGTCGAGTGAATGTGTGGGTGCAAGTGTGTGGTCGACTGGATGTGCCCTTAGGTATCGGTTGCCGACTCATACATCTGTGTTTACTTCAGAACTTTTTGCCATTGACAAAGCCATAGACTATGCTCTCAATTCTAGACATGACTCATTTGTCATATTTTCAGATTCAAAATCAGCCCTTCAGGCAATTGCATCTTGCACTACGGACTCTCACGAGATCCAGGGCCGCATCGTTAATAAGTTGCATTCATGCAACAAGTCATTCACGCTGATCTGGGTGCCTGGTCATTGTCGTATCTACGGCAATGAGCAGGCTGACTTACTTGCAAAGTCGGCTGTAGAGCTCGAGGAGACTTGGGACGTTCCTCGTGATCTACGGTCGAGTCTATCTCTCGGAAAGAAATCAATAAATCTTCTGTGGCAAGGTCAGTGGACCAGACTAAATATTCCAACTTGTAAGCCGTACCTGGGCGACTGGGACACTGCCAACCGTCCCAGTCGCCTAGAAGAAAAAAGTGTTGGCACGGTTACGGCTTAATGCCACCATTGTAACCCACATAAAACCATATATGGAAAGACGCTTCCACCGCACTGTGATATCTGTAATGCGGTGTTATCTATTAGTCATATCATCCTGCGCTGTCGGCGATTTATTCGTGAACGCGCTTCACTTATAAATTACTGCGGCGCAGCAGACGTCCCCTTCACCCTTTCCAACATCCTGGGTGATGGGGACATTGTTATGACTGATAAATTGATGGCTTTCTTAAGAGAGACCGGACTGATCAGAGTGATGTGACTTTTTTACTGCGTGGTTATGGTTTTTATGAAGAGTAAATATGTATATATTGTAATATTAATTAGGGTTGACAGTTGACATATTTTAAATAGTTCCTCCTCCCACCGATCTATTTCTAATATAGATGTCCCCTACATTAAGCCAAGTTCCTCGCCTGACAGTCACCAGATGATGAGTGCAAGTGTGCAATATAGGAAGGTATTGGGCACTTGCAGTCGATGGTAGTCTGCTGGGCGAGGTTCTTCACTTTTTGTACAAATTATGTAAATACATTATATTATCTTGCTTAAGTTATTCTAATTAGGGACGACAGCTGACGTATATGGAAATGTTCCTGACTCGTCTGGTTCCCTTTCATATATTGATGTCCCCTATATTAGGTTGTGCCTCGACTGACAGTCACCAGGTGATGAGTGCAGGTATGTCATGTAGAAAGGCATTACATATCTGCAGTCGATGGTGTTCTGTTAGTCGAGGTATTTTTACCATTAGTGTAGGTCTAGTTATTTGTCTCTGTAGGATTTAGTATAGGTTAGCGATTTGTCTGTTAGGTGATTAGTTTTAGGGTCTTTAGATTAGTTTTCCTTTATAATATAAGGTATAAAAAATAAAAAACCAAGAAAAAATAAAAAAAAAAAAATAAAAAAAAATTAAAAATAAATAAGATTAAAATTAGTATATATATATGTACGTTTGCATGAAAGTGTGTCTGTATGTATGCATGGAAGTGTGTGTGTGTGTGTGTGTGTGTATGTGTATGTATGTATATATATATATATATATATATATATATATATATATATATGTTTGTATATATATGTATATATGTTTAAATGTATATACATATATATATATTGTATATACACGGCCTTAATAACCAGGGGCTTCGGCCCCAATGGTTGATAGGCCGGAAAAAAAAAAAAAAAAAAAAAAAAAAGACTGATTATTACACTCCCCACTCAGTAAGTACATAAAAAAAAAAAAAAAAAATAGCTAGAGTTCTCTTTGTTTAAAGATATCTCCCCTGTTTAGAGGGGCCATACATTAGCCCTGTTAGTGTTGTTACCTTCAGCCAGGGGCATCTCCTGGCGGGCTAACACCATCCACCAGGGTCCGTTGGTGAGCCACCCAGCTACCGACCAACGAAATCCAACTGCCCACCATACCGCTCACTGGGCGCGGCGTGCTGTCGCCAGGGTCCGTTCGTTCTTTTGAAGATTTCCTCCACCTTTAGTGGAGGCTGGGCCATACATCAGTCCGGCACCAGGATGATAATTCTTTTGAATGGTGTCACTGGACAAAAAGCACTGGAATTAACTTGTTTTTGTCCTACTGTTAAACTGCTCTATGCTACTTCTCACTCCTGTAGGAAACATCTCTTACGGGTTCCTTTACATTTTATAGCATAAATTAATAGGGGTCAGTAGTACTTACGGACTGATAGTCATCTTTTAAGGTTTTGAGCTCCGGTGAATGTTTCGGGCCATGGTTTCAGGAGAACTGACGCTTTTCAGTGCGATCGACGAATTACCGAATCGGAAAGACGCACAACAGCATTATGAAGACAAAGACATATATAAGTCCGCTGCCTTTACCTGTCAATGCTAAAAACAAATAAATAAATGAATAAATAAGTAAACCTTACCTGTCCATGGGCCTAGGCTTACTCTTTACCCCCAAACCATCAGAAAATACCATAAACACTGCGCCAGTGGTGTGACATCCATTTCCCATTCAGATACCACATAACAGCCCACGACCACCAGGTACAGTGAAGTTCTTCAGGTCGGTCAGAGGGTTATTTGGTTATTTTTGATATTTTTAATAATACTTGTAAATCACCGATATGATCATTATTATTCACATACAGATTCATAAGTAATCTGATATAGTTTTGATGATTCTATGGACAACTTTATTCACCGACATTATTATAATATTAACATTGTTTCATAAATAAATTACCTGATTTGATGGACTGAAATATTTATTGTTGTAAAGGTATACGGAATACCTACACAACACAAGGAAGCGGTGCATCTTGCTGCTACACATCTTCTACGTCAAATACAGTTTTATGCAGTCAGCATTTATAAATTCGTGGGTGTAGCCACACACACATAATCTATTTATGAAACGATGTTAATATTACCATAATGTCGGTGAATAAAGTTGTCCATCATCAAAACTATATCAGATTACTTATGAATCTATATGTGAAAAATAATGATCATATCGGTGATTTACAAGTATTATTAAAAATATCAAAAATAACCAAATAACCCTCTGACCGACCTGAAGAACTTCACTGTACCTGGTGGTCGTGGGCTGTTATGTGGTATCTGAATGGGAAATGGATGTCACACCACTGGCGCAGTGTTTATGGTATTTTCTGATGGTTTGGGGGTAAAGAGTAAGCCTAGGCCCATGGACAGGTAAGGTTTACTTATTTGTTTTTAGCATTGACAGGTAAAGGCAGAGGACTTATATATGTCTTTGTCTTCATAATGCTGTTGTGCGTCTTTCCGATTCGGTAATTCGTCGATCGCACCGAAAAGCGTCAGTTCTCCCGAAACCATGGCCCGAAACATTCACCGGAGCTCAAAACCTTAAAAGATGACTATCAGTCCGTAAGTACTACTGACCCCTATTAAACCCTACAACCATCCACCAAAATATCGTCGACAGGAGAGAGAGAGAGAGAGAGAGAGAGAGAGAGAGAGAGAGAGAGAGAGAGAGAGATGGAACTGGAGAAATAAAAGCTTTGGATCGTTTCTTAAAGGGAATGGACTCCATAGAGGTAGATTGCTTTATAGATACGGGAAAGAACGCATTAAACAATCTGGGTTCCTTGTAAGATTAGGAACGTGAAGGGAAATTATTATCTCAGCTACCTCGACTCCTCAAGACGCAACACCAGAACACATAGCCAAAGAAGACAACATCCCCGCTAGCTACGCAGATTCGCTGGGTGGGAGAGAGAGAGACAGGTTATTGTGGTTAGTGTTTTTAGGTCGACTTCTCGCCCTAAGAACACCAGCGACTGAGCGGGGTCCTCTTTCCGAACCGGAAGTAAAGCACCCACAAAGGAACAGGACATAATAACCAGGCAGTATACCTTAACACATCTATTGCCTTAATTTCTACACCGTTACAATATAACACAGAGTGACATTTGATATACAGGAGACAGGGACACAGAGTTAGCCTTTGACACCACAATGCACAGTTACACTTAACACACAGTATAATGCATGTACACTTATGTTATTAGTTATATGTAGCGATACCCGTATTTCATCTTTAGGCAGAATATATATTTAATTGGATGCAAGGGGAATGAACAAGATTAAGAGTCCGTGGGGTGAATACTACTATAATTAGACAGGGTGCGGATCGCGACACTTGATGTAGTCACTTACTCGCGGCGGCACTTACACACAGACTTTTGATTCGCCCGCGCACCCTAGTCTCCGTTCACAGTTACTGAAAGTTCTCTTATTTAGGACTCACACAATCACTATAAGTTCTCTTATTTAGGGTTCAAGTTATTTTCTGTTCTGCCGGGTATCGGGTTCTTATAGACTAATAGTACCGGGTAACTGTCACTGGCTTTACACTGGACTTCACTTGGTCACTGTTCACTGTTATTTCCCCTGGTTTGTTCTCGGTACAAGGGGAGTCACTATTTACCCGTGTATCCTGGGTAGAGATCACTCTGGAGTACGAGCGTGAGGGGAAGGCCCTATGGGGAACCTTCCTGCAAGGGGCAATACATTGCCCGCAGGGGAGTCACGGCCCGGGTCCTGGTCGTCGGTGAGGTGCAGGGAGGCCCTCCTGTCTGGAGGCCTCGACCTGAGAGGAGGCCCTCGTACTGGAGCCTCGTTGGTGGGGTGCAGGGAGGCCCTCTGGTCTGGGGGCCTCGACCTGAGAGGAGACCCTCGTACTGGAGCCTCGTTGGTGGGGTGCAGGGAGGCCCTCCGGTCTGGGGGCCTCGACCTGAGAGGTGGCCCTCGGGACTGGGGCCACACAGCTGTAGGAAGCGGGCCTGTCGCCTCTGGCTCCATGGGGTGAGTGAGCCTGGGTTGCCCTCGTCTGGAGGCTGCTGGTCGGGCCTGGGAGTCCTAGGACTGTGGTCGCCTGTAGGGAAAGGCGCTGACAGGGTTGGGCTGTGGCACCGTCTTTGTCTGGTGTCCGACAGGAAGACAGATCTCCCAGGGGTAGGAGGTAGGGCCGGTATCGGGCCTTGCCACCACTCTGGCAACACCTCCGGGGCAACACTCCTGGATGGTGACAAAGGGCGTCCCACGCAGCCGAGAGGGAAGGGGTCGGCCGCACAAGGGACTTCCTGCATCGGGAGTGCTTTCATAGCCACGAATGAAGGGCGTACAGTGGCCGCTCCTTCCCCGTCATGCACAATGGCCATGAACACGGTTCCGTGACTCCTAGGGCACATAGCTGAAGGGCGTACAGTGGCCGCTCCTTCCCCCGCACGTACAGAGGCCGTGCTGGCGGTGCTGCTCCCACAGGAGGAAAAGGCAGGAGAAAGGTACATGGAGTCCGTGTCCTCTCCGGTACGTACTAAAGCCGTAGCCTTGGGTCGCCTTACCCTGGTACGTACTGCGGCCGTAGCCGTAAGCCTACCCGTCTTACGAGAAGCAACTGAAGGGCATACAGTGGCCGCTCCTTCCCCGTCACGTACAGTGGCCGTCGACGTGGTGTTGCTCTCGTAGGAGAGAAAAGCAGGAGCGGGGTGCACAGAGGCTGCGCCCTCTCCGGTACACACTAAGGCCGTAGCCGAGGGTCTCCTTACCCTGGTGTGTACTTCGGCCGTAGCCGTAAGCCTGCCTTCCCTTTGTGAAGCATCTGAAGGGCGTACAGTGGCAGCTCCTTCCCCATCACGTACAGTGGCCGTCGACGCGGTGTTGCCCTTGTAGGAGAGAACAGCAGGAGAGGGATGCACAGAGGCAGCGCCCTCCTCGGTGCACACTAAGGCCGTAGCCGAGGGTCCCCTTACCCTGGTGTGCACTTCTGGCCGTAGCCTTGGGCCTCCTGCCCTTGGGGTGGTAACTGAAGGGCGTACAGTGGCCGCTCCTTCCCCGTCACGTACAGTGGCCGCCGACGCGGTATTACATGGGACTGAACGGGATTCCCGCCCGCAAGGTCGTTGCCTTTTTCCGCTCACCTGGTGTTGGGGTAGTTGCAGGGAAAAAGGACTCAGGACAGTAGTGTCCCGGTGACCTTCTTGACCTGGGTCACTAGCCCCACCGTTGTGTCCTCCTGGGGTGGTGGTGTGGTAGCGGCTCGGTGGTGGGGTGGGGAGTGGCGGGGTGAGTGGTCCGGCGGCGGGTATTTTTTAGGTATTTGAGATAAAGGTTAGAGATTAAATTCTGTATTTCCTTAAGCTGAATAATGAAGACCAGAGCGATATAAATAACTAATAAATGAGAGAATACTTTATCGTAATGAAGAACCTAATTTAGAAGCTGCGGTAGAAAGACGTAAGTTCACTCCAAGCTGAAAGACTCCAAAGCTTTGTTAACCTTAAATTGACAGCAATGTTCGTCCTTTGCAGCTTATTACTCAGAGCTCAGTGAAAAATAAATATATAAATAAAAACGGCTCTTTATCCTTTCCGGAGCGTTTCTTTCCGTCTAGTTCAGTTTTCGCCACAACTCAACATTTAGGAGGGAAAGACATTAATTTGATGCAAAGTAAAAGTGAAAAGAGTACAGTAAAAAAGAAATTAAAGTCATCAGGGTGGATTTACACTTACCGCATGAACATCCACTACGACAACCTCCCGTCAGCATCATTCACTGTATTTAGTCTGCAGGAGAGTACGATCTTTTTTTCGTTTTTTACTGGAGCGATGAATTTTGCGCCTCTCATTCGAAGTCAAAGTATTTAGAAATAATATTAAAGGGAATAACTATCATTTTACGAGATAGAGTTTTATTGATACTTATTTTGAAACTTTATTTTCTCGACGCAAAATGGCGGGTGAGGAACCATCTAGGAAATATAACTCCAGTATAACCTTAGAGCTATAACTGGTTTGTGAAAGTTAACATTACCAGACCCGTGGCTTACTACTCTTTACTAAAAAAAATTGCGTTATTTGGAAATGAGTTCATAGTAGCGATATCCGTAATGGTCGTGGTGGAACTGGGTTGTGGACACTGAATTCTCCGTAGTATTTGCATTTTGTTATGGTAGTATGGCGGTAAATAGGAAGTTTTAGTTAGTAAGTATGTAAACCTTACTCACTCATTTACGTACTTATTTATTTATAAGTAAAGTGAATTGGAGGGGACGGACCGGGCTAATGTATGGCCCGGCCTTCACTATAGGTGAAGGATATTTTAAAACGAACGAACGGAGGGAACGGGATCTTTTTCATCTTGTACGTCGCAAACAGATGAAATCCCCTTCTCCTTATTCTTATCCGAAACATTGTGCCCTAGATAATAATAATACTAGGCTAATAACTGTAGCAGTCAGTGGCGTCACCAGGGGTCAGATTTTGGGGAGGCTGTAGCCCTGGTGTAGGTAGAAGGGGGAGGGGGTGAGCGAAGCGAGCCTATGCAGCTGGGGGGTACTGGGGGGCGCTGTAAGACTCCCGGAAATTTTTTCGGAAATCGAGCAGTTTTAGGGGCATTTTTGAGGCCTATAGATGAAGAAAAAGTAAAATAAGGTCTCACAGGCTATTAATAAGAAACTTATAGGACACATGAATATTGATGGGCCTAATACCAGGTATCAGTAAGCCTTATGATATATTGTGTACAAGGTAATTGTATAAAGCTTTTTTGCAGATAATAGTTTTTCTTCAATTGCTAGTATTACCGTATGTGGTATCATAACGTGTTTCTTAGTCGTACCATATTAAATTTGATAATTCAAAGAAGCTCTTATTCAATGTACGGTATATACTGTAGATATAATTGCCAAGATTTATCTTCCATTACCGGTACTGTGATAGGAAAACAAAGCCATTCCCAAAAAAACAAAAATTATAAAACATTATTCTATAACAAGTAACTCCAATTCATAAAGCAATTACATTATAAAACCATTTTGATAAAACAAAATTACAAAAAAAATTGTATTCTATAATAAACTGATATCCTCCCATGCAGTGACATAATGCAATGTGGATGTTTTTTTTTTTCATTTATTTCCCAGTATTACTTATCAATGAATGTAAACTAAAACTGCAGTTCATTCTATACACACTGACCAATAATCATGATTCCTGCCCCGGCCCCCATGTTATGTAAGGGACAAACGTCCCTGGACTTGACTGTGATGGTATTGGGAGAGATGCAAATTTGTCAACTACCAAATCAAGATCAAGTGAATCCTATATATATATATATATATATATATATATATATATATATATATATATATACAGAGAGAGAGATAGAGAGAGAGAGAGAGGTTTAGCCTACTTTCCCACTCTATGTTTAGGACAATATATTTGCAACAATGAGAAATAGCCTAAAAAAACAAAAAAAAAAAAATCCTGGCCTAAGCTTCATAAAATAACTAGCCTACTGAACTAGTTTGATATGGGGCTACTTACACATGTCTGAATGGGTTCAGCTTTGGGGTTATCTGGGGTTGCTTCTGGCACCTCATTCCCAATAACAGCCACTTTTTCTTGGCACTCATCTGAGTCATCTTTGGAGGTGCGAGTGCGAAAGAATTTCCTTATGTCACCCTGTCCCTGAGGATTTTTAGATGACGTTTTCATCACTTGAGTGGCTGCTGGCTGATATCCGCAAATGTATTATTGTAAAACAGCTTATAAAAGGGAAATGACATTCAGTTCAGACAGTCGAGTGTCGACTGAACCAAGTACTGCTGACTCTTTATATAGAGTATAGGCTAGATCTCATCTGTAAAAACAAAAATGAACAGGTAAAAGTGAGGTGGCTAGCAATATACCGGAACGTAGTAACGTCTACACAGCCACTGAAACCAATACATTCAACTAAAACCGAAAACAACACAGAATTTAGCCACAGTTCACAGACACTTCTCAATGTAAACAAACATCCGAGTTTCGATACTCTGAACATTCGAATTTGTGAAAAATTGCATAGATCAGATATTTTAGACTGCATAATCCAATTTTCAAGCTCCGTGATTAATATATACCACAATATATATTGTAAATATATCATAAGTCTGATAAAAATGTAATACAATCTTGCATTCTCTGTGCAATAAATATATTTCAAAGAAAACCAAGCTTGGAAAAAGTATATGGGAAACTAATATATTATAACTATTATGATTTGAAACATAGGTTTACGTAAATTGTGAATAACTGATCACATTAAATAGCTATAAATAATATTGTATTAAACTAATATGGATGCACGAATGAAAGTGGATTGGCGGTAGGGGGTTGGGGGAATGCTAGGTGGGTCAATGCCGAGCTGCAAGCATAGCCTACTATGTAAGCTGGTGATTTTTTATAATTATTATTTTGGGGGGCTGCAATTTTGGGGGGCTGAATCCTTGATTTGGGGGGGCTAAGCCCCCCTAGCCCCCCCCCGGTGACGCCACTGGTAGCAGTGACAGCAAGAATAATGTCATTGATTTTTTTTTTTCCTCAAAAGCATCATGCATGTGACAAAATAACGAATCGGCGGTCATAAGCCGAATCGGATTATTATCATTATTATTATTATTATTATTATTATTATTATATGCACCTTTTATCGTCTGTAAAAAAAAAAGAGTATGGTAATGGGTTATGTAGGGCACAATAGAGTACAGGGCAACATAAGCCAAGTATGTTTGATATTAATTCTAGTGACCCTACTTTTCATGCTACTTTACTGCTGCGTGTGATATAAGTGTACCGTACAACATTCTTACTTTCTCATGTAAGTGTACTCGTAGTTGTCACTTGTGTAACTGGGAAACAGGACCCCTTTTAGTGAATGCTGGATCTGCCCCCGAAAAAAACAAGTAAAACTGCGGCCTGGCACTATAGTCGCGGCGCACGACTCTGAGGTTGTCATTATCGTACCCTGGCAACCTACCATTCAAAAGTGCGTCCGATTTCATGTCATATTATACACGAATCATATTTTTATGCTCGAATATATTATACATGAATATTATTATACACGAACATACTGTATTATACACGAATCACATGCGTCTCATATTATACACAAAATCAGACGCACTTTTGAATGGTAGGTTGCCAGGGCACGATAACAGCAACCTCAGAGTCACCCGCCGAGACTATAGTTATGTCGGAGTGGAAAAAGCTGGGAATGGTTTTTGTCCTGCTGAGGAAAACGGATCTAATTATGATGATAACAACAACAATAATAATAATAAATCTATCTATCTATTGCCAGAGGCCTTAATCACGTAAGGGGTGGCCACAAACAAATCGCCTCCACGTCGCCCTGTCCCCGGCCATTTCATTGCCCTGCTCCCAGCTCACACTCCCCTTTCTCATATACCTCTCCACTCCATCCTTCCATCTCACCCTTGGCCTCCCCCTCCCTCTCCCCCCCTCCACCTCACTCACATACACTCTCCTCGTCAGTCTCTCGCTCTCCATCCTCTCCACATGGCCAAACCACCTCAGTATGTTTCTCCTAACGCTTCCTATCACATCCACATCCAGACCACAACACTCCTTCACTTCCTCATTTGTCAATCTGTCTCTCCATGTGACTCCACATGCTCCTCTCAAATAACTCGTTTCCACTGCCCTCACTCTTGACTTCTGTCCCTCCAACAAGGTCCAAGCTTTACTTCCATACGTTAGAGTTGGTATCACAATATTGTCATGCAGTAGCTTTTTCACTTCCATGCTCACTTCCTTGTTTCTTATAACTACCTTCAAGAAACCAGCAACCCTCCTTCCATGTCGCACCCTTTCAAGCACTTCACCCTCCAAACTTCCATCCTTACTCCTCACACTACCCTAGTACTTAAACACACTCACATTTATAACTATAATTTATAATATATAATTATAATAATGAAAAGTTATTGCCATACATTCAAATTACACACACAAATAAAACTCTAGGGTCAGAAAGATAGAATATTTATTGCAAAGAGTTTCAAAATAGGAAATATCTAGAACAGACAACACACAGTAACAAGGATATTGTACAATTCTGAGATGAAAGCATGTACCAGATATGTACACAACGAGCTCTGAAGTACACCGTAGTACACCGTAGCGGGAACTCTGCCTCACAGTAACAGTACGAAATACGATGCACTGCCACACAGTTGATGGAGATTCTGGTAACATCATTACTATTATTATTATTATTATTATTACACTGACGAAACCAACTCTGTTAAATTATTTTCGACCATCAGATATGCATGACTCAATTCCCTGGTTCTGTGGAGGAGGTTATTGTGTGAATTATATACAGCGCAAGACTCGCTATCTTTCTACTGCAGTGTCCATGTTACGCGTTCCCTTTGCTGTTGCTCTTGCTGCTGTGACTCATGGTACAGTGACTCTTGGTACTGTGAGGCAGATGTAACCAGTAGAAAACACGCTGATGTACTACTGTTCCTCATCTACACGGTGAATTTTCAAGAACGTATATTTACGTTTCATAAACCGCTTCTCAGATAGTTCGGAGACACATTTTCCAAGGATTTATGGGGGAATAAAATCTCACTAGAGCCGTCTGTAGTGTACATATCTCAAAGTTGCCATCTATGTGGTATTATTAAATTTCTTAGAGGCAAGCATGAACCATTTAGCAGGGGTACTGGACTGCAAAAAACGGTGACAACAATGCTAAACTTCAGTATTTTATAACATCGAAAGACTGAGGAGAGAATGAGAATGTAGAATGGTTGACGGGGGGGGGGGGGAGGCTGCCCCTTACAGTAAATGACACCACACTTCTGACACCGTTACAAAATAATTCAGATCTCACTTATTGCAACAAGTGTGATTTCCGACACACTAGTAACGTCAGTACATTCCTTAATTGTCTGAAATCATTTATAATAGGCTTTAATTTTTTGCTATAAATTAGGCTATACTGCTATGTTCCCAGGAAGATTATTCATTTACTCTCTTAAAGCACCAAAGACTATATGGGTGGGGAAAAAAAAAAAATCTGCTACAACTACCACAGATTCAAATATCTATATAAGGAAATGGTTCTTCTCCTAGCCCATATACATCCCATGGTCCACTACTCTTTAGGTAACTCTGGGCTGACCTCTCGTAGGCTTGATATGCTCCCTAACACCTCTTCCTTAGCGATTTATCATACCACACCCTACATCACATGCATGTTATATATTTACCTCATCAAATATCGCCATGGTCTAAATAAATAAATAAACAGATAGATAACAGTGGAATTATACCATGCCGTATGTAGCAGAGAAATAAATCGCTAAGGAAGAGATGCTGAGGGCCTCTTAATGCCATGAGAATCCAGCCACCAAACACAGAAAGACAGCATGGAGTTACAGGAGCCTCTGGTACAGTGTAGGCTACAGCATCTTCGTCATTATGTATTCCAAAGCCAAAACTAAAAAAAAAAAAAAAATCCTTGCATCTCCACACAGAGAAATAAGTACATCTTTGGTCTAAATCTCAACTTTCTGGGGTGATTCACAAAAAAAATAAATAAATAATAATAAATAAATAAAAAATCAGTTTACTATGGTATACCTAAATAACCTAAACTCTTACTTACATTAACGCACAACTTGACATCATCTTGAAATTAGATGTAAATTTTCACTTACACTAGACATTCGGTAGCTTAACTAATCTCTCACATACCGAATCAGGACATCATATAATTCAATAAAAATCTAATTCATCTTTCATTGGACGATAGAAGATGACTATTTCCTACTAAATGGTCCCTATTAACCTGTCCTGGTACAATAATACTAGTCTCTGAAATGATTTGGCCACGTCTGGAACCAAAATGTCGGAGATGCCCAGCCTGGTGTACTGCTTGCGGCCCCAAAATGGAGAGCGACCACAGACGGGACTGATACACTGATATGAACATGATCTACAGGTACAAACTGTAGACTTACGGCTTCAGTACACACCCACTGCGGTATGTACAGTCACTGTGGCACGTACACAGTCACTGCGGTATGTACACATCCACTGCAGTACGTACACACTCACTGCGGTATGTACACAGCATTGCGGTACGTACATCCACTGCAGTATGTACACATTCAATGCAGTTACATACACATCCACTGCAGTACATACACAGCTACTGCGGTACGTACAGGGGCAGCTCAGGAGAGCACGGACAGAAGGACAAACTCACACGAAAAACACGGCGCTTGGGCGAGTAAGCTCCATTCTTCTGCCTTCCTGTGTTGCACCGTGTACATCCGAATCCGCTTTTGCATGGTACATCCTAATCCACGTTTGCATGGTACATCCTAATCCACTTTTGCATGGTACATCCGAATCCACTTTTGCATGGCACAGTACTAGTTAGGACGGACATTAGGAGAGTACAGTAACACCAAAATGGCTTAAAATCAACCTTGATGCTCAGTAACGTTTGTCGGTTTCCAGAGAGAGAATAAAGCAATCGGCAGCCTTTGAAAAACTCTATAAGATATTATGAAACTGCAATGAACAGTGGTATACTGTAATCTAAATATGACTTACTGTTACATAATGGTACAAATCGAAAAACTACATAGTACTGAAGGACTGGGAAGGTACGAAAGAGTACAAGACAGAATGTATTATATTTGTGCAGCCTGAGTACCAGCAGGCAGGACGCAACGCATCCACCAGCATCAAGCAAATCCCACATCTTTTCCACTTCCACATTCCCTCCACCACACTGCAAGGAGTAACCGAATCCTTCAACGCATACACATACTCCTTTAACCTCTTCAATACAGTAACGGGAAGTAAATTTATTCTTGCAAATTTGAAGGAATATCGAAATCTCCACAGCAATCATGTCGCCACTTATTCAAACATTCAGCAGTGTTGCATTTTTACGATCCAATGTATTATAGTTTCAATTTCATGCTTGCTCTGAAGATAAATTTTATATGTTAATAAAGAAGATATAAAGGATTTTCTTATCATTTTTCTTCCTTCCTTCCTTTCTTTCTTTCTTTTGTGAGGGCTTCAGCTGAGTGATTGCAACATTAGCAATATTTTCGCTAGTAACAAACTTTACACATACGCCTGCTACACTCCTTTTCCTCTAACTTGATCTTGATTTTCGTCCTTTGGCCCCTTATTTCATGTCGCTCAGTGGCGGAAAAAGACAATGCTACGGCTCCACATATCCGTAGCACTTCTTCGTGACTAGCATCATGTTTTGGGTCAATGTTACAGAAGTGAGGATAGAGAGATGGCAATTTTGGGGCCAAGTTAGAATAATCAGGGAGAATAGTAAGAATCAGATCCCTTGCTGAGTAAAAAAATAAATAAACAAATAAATAATAACATGAAGGGAGAATTAAAGGGGTCATCGTACTGAAGTGATGTAAAAAAAAAAAACTGACAGCTCACGTCTGAGGAATTTCGATTCTTTTACTTACTAGGGTCTTGTACCTTTTTCTTGGCGATTTAACTTTCTCGCAGGTACCGGAGGGATGCAGTGGAGAGGTATATGAAGAGGGGGGTGAGCTGGGGGGAGGGCAATGAAATGGCGGGGGACAGGGCGACATGGTGGCGATTTGTTTGTGTCCACCCCTTGCGGGATTCAGAAGTCTGGCGATAGGTCGACTGAAGACACTGATAAGGGAGGTAAACAGCATCTTAAACAAGGTGCAGATGAAAATAAACAAATAAACAAGTAAATAAACAAAATAAAGAAGAGGTGCAGAACGCAAAAAGCGTTTCGTAGTTACCAGTCAGAAAACGGACATGGGGACTAAGCGAGGGGGAACGTAATTTCACAAGCGGATGCCTTTCATTATTTTCCGACTGAGCGATTCATGCTTTCCACAATGCAACATTTTTTGGGGGCCCACTGTACACACACATTATATCTATATCTCTATTTTCTTACCCCTTCCCTCCGAGGACATCATTTCCATTTTTCTTTCTCTGCTACTGGATTTTTTTTTTTTTAAACACAGGTGAGAATGTTCAAACTGAGCAGGTTATGCAGTATTCATTCACCCTGTTCTCTAATAGGCTGTTCTCCTGGGATGAACAAATCTTACAGTGGCAGAAAGAACAGAGAACACGCATGACGTCATGGAGGTGAAAGGGATAACGTGCCAAAAAAAAAAAAAGCAACCTCATTTCGTGCTAGTATTACTGTTACATTATTATTATTATCATTATTATTATTATTATTATTATTATTATGACAGTGATACCAGAACAATGAACGAACTTATATGCATCACCCAGAGAACTAAGGACAACAGTACAAGTAGGTAAAACATTATAAAATAAATCTTTGCACTGATACACCACATTGTACTCCATTCCTGTAGTAGAAATCACGTGGAAGAGTGAATGATATGTGAAAGACAAGGGTTCGTACTCGTGCTGGGTAAGGAAGCTCCCTAACACCTCTTCCTTGGGGATTTATTTTTAGATATGGCTGGCTGATATCCTTTTGTAGGTTTACTCAGAGTATGGTGACGTTAGAAGGATTTATATACCAAATAAGGTAATCAGGGAAATGAATCGCTCAGGGAATGGTGTTAGGGAGCTTCCTTAACCGATGGGAATACGGGACAAGGACTGAGTTAGGCATTTACCAGCTACAGCGGTGAATGGCTTTGTTATACAGGGGTTCGCGGAGACACGTACGGGCCGTGTCTAAACATGTACTGGCCGTGTCTCGATCGCTGGCCTCGGTATCAGCACGCTCGAACTCTTGCCGAGAGAAAATGGTTGCGCTTCTATCACGTATCTTCAGTCCGAAAGTCCAGTGCCTACTTCTGTGCTATCCTTGTCTTATTCTAGTAATTTATTCACGCTTTTGTAGGAGCTGCCTAGTTTGTACGAACTGGCATAAATCAGCTATCCTCTCCTTATTTTCCTGTGTAATTGTTAAAAAATGATTGTGGAACTCTGCGGGTACTGTAATACTTCTAACTCCCTCTTCACACCCTCCAGTTTTTCCTTTTTTTTTTTTTTTTTTTTAACAGAACAGATGAAGGAAAAAAAAAAAAACTCTACGGGCACTGTAATCCTTCCAATTCCCTCTTCTCATACCCTCCATTTTTTTCTTTTTCTTTTTTTTTTTACGGAACAGATGAAGAAAAGACAAAAAAAACAAAAAAACAAAAAACAATACAGGTGATGGGTAATGGCGATGTATCATGGTTTCCCAGAGACACACAACCTGGGGCCTGATACAGAGATTAGGGCGGAAGGATATTACAGTTAGAGCCAGAAAATGTCGCTCTCATGGCCAGATTAGGAGAGGTTAGGCTTGGTGTGCGTGTTTTGTGAGTAATAACGTTACTACTATGCATTTCTCTTCCCAAACTTATTACATTAATAATCGGGTTATATTTTTTATTGGGAAGTGTATAATAGGCTAAAGGGCACATCCAGAATTAGTGACAGCGTATTCTGAACTAAGTGATCTACGACTGCAGGCTTGAAGTTGGTTTAAGTTGTTGGTTAAATTTACCGACACCATTTTCTGCTCGGCAAGGCTCATTTTGAACGTGCTATAGTGTTTTCACCTTAACTTGGCTGAGATTTTCCTTCTTTTGCAGCTTACTTTTCCGTAGCCTGATGACAGAGCAAGGCAATACCGCGGCTCTGTGTTGTCCTCTTCACCGCAGTTCGTGATTAAGCTCTGTGTTCTTGTGCTAATGTCACTTTAAAGCTCAGCATTCAAGAGGCAGAGGCGTCAGTTTTAGGCCAAGTTAAAGTGAAAAGGGTACAGTGCTCAGGAACACGGCCCGGTGGCTCCGCGGTTGAGTAACACTAGGGGGAGTAACAATATATACCGAAGAGGAAGTAACACCTCGTAGTGAGAAACATACCTCTACACCCGCCACGACTACACCACATCCTATACCACCTTAACACCTTCAGTCCCATGACCTAGACAGGGTAGTCAAATATAACGCCCCACTGCCACTCCGAAGGGCGAATTATTAAGTGCTGTGTGAAAGGGTCTGTCAGGGTTATCAGTATCTATCCCGCATCATTCATTTCCTACTCCCATTGCCAGTCACGCCCACATCAGCAGACTGAGCGTCCCAGTAACACACAAGACACTGCCAGATGAGCTTCCAGTGGACCGGTGCTTTTGGCCAACCCTGGACTTGTGGCATTTATTCCCTGCTACTTTCAGACCAAGTTAGGAGTGAAATCCCATACAAAGAGGTTAATCATAGCCGTATCTAACCCCTTGCATTTGAAAAGTTTCTCCCAAATTGGTTAACATTAGCAGGAAACTAGAAAATATAATAAACTAGAAAATAAACTACAACACGCGTCATCGGAGTGAAGGCATTGAGGAAATTGCATCTAATACTCCCAAGTACTTCCCAACGTCCACCTTGTAGGCTAATAATGGCTATGTCTTAAACTACTGATATATAAACCTTCTATCTCTTTCTGTTCTCCCACGACACAGACTCCAACAGACCAAACACCGCAAGAGTCTTAAGGCTTTGCACAGGAGGTACGGGGATAAATATACATATCAACTATTTGAGGATAGAGACAGTTCTTATACACGGGTTTGACGGCAGAGCACAGAGGTAGAGGAGACCCCGCCACGTATGAGCGACGGCTGTATCTAAGCGACATGAATATATCCTAAGAAGTACTTTGGTATAACATGGACGACTACGACACTAGAAAAAGGTATATTGCTGCATAAAAACCAGCACAGACTTTGTATTATATAAAGGAATGAGTCTGTTCAACTACGGATAAAGGTATACACGAGAAACTTGGGTTATCACGCACGCACACGCTCATGAACGCACACATCCACTTGCACACACAGTAAAGACGACTAACGCACTTCAACAGACAAGACACGGAACAAGAGTGGAGGCCTGAAGTTGCTTATACCAGAGGCCACTTGTGCAGGAGGAAGTGAGAGGGTTGTGAGGAGGCACAGTGAAAAGGCAGAGGCGAGAGTGAGCAACGGAGTCTTTCAAAAAGTGTCCTTCTCCGACTGGTTCCGTTTCTAGAACATTTCCACTGTTTACGCAGTTCATTTCTGCTTCCAAACCTTCCATTATTCATTCTAGAGCGTTTTCACTATGTAAGAACTTTATTTCTGTTTATAAACGTAGCCTTAATTCCATCTGACAATTCACGCCATCTGGCCAGCGAAATGTGTATCCGTTAAACAGCATTAGGTCTCTTTGTGAACCATCCTTATAATGGATCTTGTTCTGGGACAATGCGTATGTATTTATTCACAAGCCATCAACTTGTATATGTGTGTTTATACCTTTAAAAGTAGTCTGAATACCAAAGATGCCTCTTTACCGAAACTTTTCCTACAAATCTCCCCTTTTCTGCTGACAAAATCGTTCATCATTTTCAAGGAAGGAATGCGTTTTGACTCCGAATGCTCTGCTACACCTACTCAGTTATCACACTCAAGAGGGACAGAAAACACCGAATAAGCTCCAAAAACTTGCCAAAGAGATCACATATCAAGTCGAGCACGAAATATTACGGTGTCCAAGTATTGCCAAGGACTAGAGAATCACTATAGTGTATCATGCAGAGAGGCAGTTCAATTCCCTACTGTAACCAATGAAACGGCTCCTTTGTAACTTGCGGGAGAAGTGGGACGAGATACTTAGATACAGTTACAGTAGCACGGTAGTTTTGTAGCCTAGTGAAGTGGACTCAGGCTACGGGGAAAGTATCATGGATGTTTGGTTACAGAAGTATGGTATCTTTGCAGCTCAGTGAGATGTGAGTACTCTGAATGAATCTGTTTCGTTTCCTTTTACGCGATGAAAACAAACTCAGAGGTAAACCAAATCTTCTCTGATGCGGGAACAGGTCCGGGGCAACGTTCACACGGACATACTAAGAAGGGAAATCTGGAACCTCTTTATTTATGACGTTTTTCAAGAGCGTCAGCAAGAAATATCTTCCTTGTTGATCTTTCTTAACATCTGTCTCATGCTGGCAATCTCTAAGTCGCGGTTCCTACAAATACGAAAGTGTGGTTAGTATAGTTTATTGTCATTTATTGCAGTCCGAGCTTATTTTCAAGAGTGAAATACGGAATACGAGATTTTGAACTATCTTCCGGCCACCAAGCGCTGTTCGAGCACTGATGGAGAACACAGACAGACTGAACACATCTTGCTATGGTTCGCCCACTTAACTTGGCTCAGATTACCGTTCTTTTGCGGCACTTCTTCGTGACTTGCTCCGTGTGCTAGGGTTACTGTACTGTTACAACTAAGGGCCAGAATCAAGCTACCACATACTCCACCGGCTTTCCACAGCACTTCTTCGTGACTAACACCGTACTTAAGCGCTGATCTCTTGTTGCAGCTCAGCATGCAAGAAGGAGGGATGGTAATTTATAGGCCAAGTTAAGTTGGGCAGAGTACAAAGCATTACAGGATACTACGCGTCTGTAACCATATCTTGTGACGGAGAGGCAGTGTCAGGGGAAGGAGATCACATTATATAAAGGGAAGGAGATCATACTGCATAAAGGAGATCAGATCCTATAAAGAGATCAGATAAGGGAGACTGGATTCCATAGAGGGGACTGGATCAAATCGGATACCATAAAGGAGACGAGGTCCTACGAGTATAAGGAGATCGGAATCTACAAAGATCTCATTCTGTACACTATAATATTGTGCTGGAGAGTCAAAAAAAGCGTAAAGTCACCCATTTCACCAATATACACAATAGATATCAGACTGGCCCCACGCCCTTCTTGTACGCGCGTCAACACGATTTTCAAATATTTATACGCCAAGTTAAGAAGCCAGATATGTATAAATGACGAGCAGTGGCATATCTAGGGCTTACGGAGGGGTAGTTAGAAAATAGATAAATACATCGACATAAATAAATAGCATCGGAGCTGGGATTGGACGAGTTTTGTGTTTATTGTTTTTTTGTTCTTCAGGAGGCTGTGGATGCCTTTTCGAAAAATATTGTTGCCGCTTTTGAAAATGCTATCCTGCACGAGTTTCTCTACCCCTTGAGGAGTGGAGGAGGAGGGGGGGGGTCAGGAAAAGCTCATTGTCCCCTCCATCGCCACTGGATATGCCCTGTTTATCGTTATTATCATTATTATCACTAGGATGAGGTCAAAGGTCAACACAGCTTATTGTCCCGAGCGAGAAATGGCCATGTCACTATATCGCCATTTTGCCAAGAACCGTATACCTACTTCCATCATCATTATACCTATTTCCATCGTCACTATACCTATTTCCATCACTATACTTATTTCCATCATCACTATACCTATTTCCATCATCACTATACCTATTTCCATCATCACTATGCCTATTTCCATCATCACTATACCTATTTCCATCATCACTATACCCATTTCCATCACTATACCAATTTCCATCACTATACTTATTTCCATCATCACTATAATTATTTCCATCATCACTATGCCTATTTCCACCATCACTATGCCTATTTCCATCACTATACCTATTTCCATCATCACTATACCTATTTCCATCACTATACCTATTTCCATCATCACTATACCTATTTCCATCATACTATACCTATTTCAATCATCACTGTACCTATTTCCATCATTACTATACCTATTTCCATCATTACTATACCTATTTCCATCATCACTATACCTATTTCCATCATCACTATACCTATTTCCATCATCACCATACCTATTTCCATCACTATCCCTATTTCCACCATCACTATCCCTATTTCCACCATCACTATGCCTATTTCCATTATCACTATGCCTATTTCCATCATCACTATACCTATTTCCATCATCACTATACCTATTTCCATCAGTATACCTATTTCCATCATCACTATACCTATTTCTATCACTATACCAATTTCCATCATCACTATACCTATTTCCATCACTATACCAATTTCCATCATCACTACACCTATTTCCACCATCACTATACCTATTTCCACCATCACTACACCTATTTCCATCACTATACCTATTTCCATCATCACTATACCTATTTCCATCATCACTATACGTGTTAACAACAGCCTACCCAGTCAACCCCACAAACAGCCACTCAACCTCACTAACAGATACAGGAAGGCATTATCTATCGGAAAGGACAACAGCGAGCCTTCAAATATCACCTCCCAACCCCAGACTCAGGCCCGTCGCTTAATTAGACTCCCTAACACCTGTTCCTTAGCTGTTTATTTTTCATACTAGTCTGTACTTTACCAATGAGGAGTATGGTGACAGCTGGGTATTATAATTTTGCAAGTTTAATATGAAGAGTAGGGTGATGTTAGGGTGATTTAGGTAACATGACGTATAGAGGTGTATTAAGCAGAATAAATCGCTTAAGAAGAGGTGTTTGGGAGCTTCCTTACCGACGAGAACACGGGTTTAAGACGAAATGTTCACCTGGACAAAATTCCCCGCTACCGTTCACCTTTCGCCTTATGCAGGAACAGAACTCCCGGCTAGATTGGCAGTTCCGTAGCGCATTCTTCACTGCTACTTATCCCCGTAACGTGTGGGTTATGGATCGATCTTTCTAACCTGGCAGAACCCCTAACCCTTCTAGCTCTGTTGTTGTCTAAGTGCTGCTAAAATGGAGGGTATATTTTGACTAGTAACCAAGGAGACTGGTTCCCATCTCATAAGGTCCGCTGAGGTTCGTGCGCACTTCGCCAGGTAATAACATACTATAGCCTTTCTTTCCAGCGCACTGTTTGTCAATCTAATCCTGCCTTTACTGAGAAAGAAAAAAAAAGGTGTATGGTTCACGGTATAGGGAGGAATACAACTGCTCTAAAAATGATCCTAAAATATCCTTAACATCTTAACGTCTATAAGTATCATCTGGGAGGGAGAGACACGGAAATTCCATGTCTCCTCCGCTAATATGTAAAGCTTAACGAGAATCAGATTAATAATATCATTTTTTGTACAATTTGTGCTATATTGTCACTCACGAACCCGAATCCAACTTGGCTGCTCAGGGCCGGATTCTGGAAGGCTTTGGAGAGGCGTAACCCCATCTTCTACGCGATTTGTCTTTTAAATTATTCATGTATTTCTAGCTAACCTTGCACCAGTAACGACAAGGGGGAATAAAAAGGTATGATATGCAAAAACAATTCGCTTAGGGACACTTGTTACGTAGCGTCCCAGGCCTCTCAGAATTCGTCCCTCAGGAAGTAGGTAGAGAAGCCGAATCTGGACAGGACCGGGATTTAAAAAACTAGCCAGCAGATCCCCATGCTAACTCGGGATTTATTTCTCTAGGATGCACAAGGAAGGGACAGATGTCAGGCTTCCCCATGTCTGTTGCCCTTCCTGGAAAAGAAAAATACGATAGAGAAGTGCTGGTATAAGTTTTTGAATCCCGCGCCATGTCTGCTCCCTCTTCCCTCCCGTCCCTGGCCCAAGTCACGAAAAAAAATGTCAAAAAACGTCTTCCTACTTAGGACTGGGTTTCTAATGGGCAAATCTCGAACGTCATACATAAGGTTTCTATAAGGTCAAAGATAACGAGGGGTTGGTGTCATAGCATTGAAACTTCAGGGTCTCTAGTTCTTAAAAATTGTCTACTTTCATCCCGAGAAGGTAAACACATCCCCTCACGGAATTCTATCGTCTGGCACTCATTGCTCTTGACTGACATCCGGATCTCGCCATTTTCAAAACAGGTGGTTCTAGATGACACCACCTGGCGGGCAAAGTTCTCTATCGATCGTAATCTTGGTGGCACAGGGGGGTATCCTCTAGCACCTCCCCCTTGGCGATTTATTCAGCGTGTTGCACTGGTCCTCTCATGTATGCTGTCTGTCTCTTTTCCTGCCATCACGGGTTAGATAGCCTAGAATTACTAACACGCTATATACAGAATTAAATCGCTAAGGAAAATAACTTAGAACGGATTAGTAACACGCTCTCTGCAGGAATAAATCGCTCAGGAGGAGGTGCTAGAAGGCCCCAAACCACAGAGATTACGGGCTTTGATGTCACACTACGCTAACCACACACGCCACAGCTTCAGCCACTGTACACCGCTTCTCCTTCAACATCTAGAAAACACAACAACTCAGAGCCCGAACTGTGGGACAAGCCCTAAAATAAACATGGACGCTCATAGATAAATATAAAAAAAAAGAAGGTAACAAGCTTTTTATTATATTCCAATCTGACTGTATCATTTGGCTACTGATAAATCGCTCTCATTACTTCATCACGGGAGACCTGCAAAAAACACAATTATTTCTTCAATCACCTTCACCTTTATCAGCATTACAGTACCTTGGCGATGGATCTTCCTTTTCAAAATCTGAACTTCACCAGGAAAAGACTGAACCAACTTAATAATGAACGGATCACGTCCTACTGTGCAGGGTCGCTTACTTTGCTGCGGTTGAGGGGTCTGCTCAGCTAGACAGACCAGGGGAGCTCGACAACAGCCTTCATTATTTCCTAGATACGTGGTTAATTTAGCGAACAGTGAACAGGTCTTGACTTAGGCTCTCCGTTATCTTGTGTTTGTTTTTCTTGGATGGAATAATCTTACGGGCTTCTGGCCTTTGGTTCCTTTCTCATTACGTTAAAAAAAGGCAAAATTCCTCAGGCATCTCCCTTTTTCCACCATAAGGGCGGCAGGCTCTCAAAACTTGGTTCACCCTTTCTCTTCCGCGTCGTTTCGAACACTCTCGGTCTGCCCCTCCCCTCCCTCAGTGCCTCGGAATCTATCAGGTATAAAATTCACCGTCTCACCAGCAACACTA